>NC_041388.1:211857616-212004851 GCF_002162155.2 Triticum dicoccoides
TGCTCCTGGTTGGTGGATGGATGGATTGGATCGGGGGAAAACGAGGAGGGCGGCTGCTTCGGTGGATCTGGGAGGATCCAGAGGAAGGAGGGGGTTGGTCAGCCGATGGCGGGGACGGGACTGATAGGACAACTTTCCTCAAATTTAGGGTTGGGCGATATAATAGCAGGTGGATTTAGGTTAGGGACTAATCTGGTCCGTCCGATCGTAATCGGGTGGTTGAGAATAAAATGATTTGGGAGACTAAACAAATAATCGCAGATGTTTTAGGGATGTTTGGGGATGATCCGAATCCAACGATGACGACTGCCTGGGTCGGGTCCAGGACAACATTCGGACGCGCGCGTGAGGAGGGCCGCGTGATGACGAGAGAGGTTAGGTTGGGCCTGGCGGTAGGTAGTGGACTGTGTAGACAGTCTAGGGAGGAAAGAGAGGGAAAGCCCGGCAACACGTTTCGGAGACCGAAAATGTCCGACGATAGACCGGCTATACTGCCGCTATAGTTATCCGTTGGGGCGTCAAACAAACTCCGAATGCGATGAAACTTGGCAGGCAGCCTACCTACAACATAACAACACCTCAGGCAACTTTCAACCCATTTCGAGAACATTTTCCGGCCACTTATAAAATACTATTTCGGACATGCCGCAGGCGCGTGCAAGTGTGTCTGGGCTCAGAAGGGACAACGGAAGGAACTGGGAGACCCGGACTAATGCAAGTTTCGAAGACATGCAGATGCAATGCGGGTGATGACATGGCAAGATGCAACACACAAGCAACATGCAAGGCAATGACGGCGAATAACTGTAAGACACCTGGCGCATCGGACTCAGAGCATTACAACACTCCACCACTACAAGAGGATCTCGTGCCGAGATCTAGGATGGCACCGGAGGGAAAACGGAAGAGGAAGAGGAGAGGTAAAACTAATTGCTTCTTTGACAAATGAGTGAAACCAAAGAACCTTGCGAGGTTGAACAAATTTAAAGAAAGAATACAACAAAGATGAACACAGTTGAAAACACTCCGTTAGAAAAAGAGGAACAAGGAACATTACTAGAACCATGTAGGTTGAAAGACATAAGGAAAAGGGTTCCAATGGACAGGAAGTACATGCAAGCACTCTGGTTGAAACGAGATGTACTAGGAACCGATACAGATCAATTACGACAACACTCCGATTGGAAATGGAAGGCATAGAATATGAACTTGGCAAACAGAAAGCACTTGGACGAGACTCCGGTTAGAAGAGGAATGATAAACACAACACTCCGGTTAAAACAAGATAGAGAAGGAACAAGAATGATATAATTTGGTCAGCACTCCGACTGTAAATGAAAGGAATTGAACATGAACTTGGGAAGATTGGATGATACTTGACGAAATCAACAACACACTGCCTCCAGAACTATTGAAATAATGGCACAATGGGTAAGAAAGATTACAGACAACACTCCGGTTGAGAAGGGAGGTAAAACTTGACAAAATGGGAAGAACTTGAATGTAGGACACGACGCTCCAGTTGAATGGATAGGCAAATGAAAGAGCATGATCTTGGCAAAACGAGATGATGGGACAAAGATAGCAACGTCACCATGCCTCCGGAACAAATGAATGGAAAACTAGATGGTTGGAAAGAAAAAGAACAGAGAAGACGAATGACAACTCTCGCAAATAAAATTGAAAGAGCATGCTTACGAAGAAAAGGTTGAACGGAGTTGTTGGAAAACCAACAACGAAAAGAGTAAGCTTGTTGTGGGCTTATGGAAAACATCTCGAAAACTTGAGGTGAAATTCTGCCACTAACGAAAAACAATAGATTGGATTGATATGAACAAGGAGACGAGAAACTTATTTCACTGAGAGGATAAATGAAGAACTTGGGTCATTTATAAGCACCATAAATAGTAACAATCCTTAGGGAAAGCTTTAAGTGAAATATAACCCAATATAACTCCAATGAAGAGATTGATGGATTGAAAAGATGTCTTGAATGAAGAGAAAATGATGGATTTATATATGTCACTTTTGAAAACTTGTGAATCATGAAACACGAAGGGAAATTATCAACAATGATATAAAACCACCTCAAAAGATAAGGTAGGAAGAATTGCACTTCGGAATGGAAGATGAAGAATGCTTGAACTCCTCAAAACAAGACATGTGTTGAACACCATGTTTATTTTAGAGTATAGCTTGGCGGGTCATGACTTCGAGAGAGATCTTGAAGAACAATTGAAGAATGAACAGAATCCTTGACGAGCCACCATGAAGAAAACTCTCGAAGAACTCCGGATAGATAAAAAAAGGTCGCAAGGAAAAGAAGCTTGAAAAGAATAAGATGAATCCTTGCATTGATTAAATGGAGCTTCGCAATGATATAACCAAGAAAAACTTGGAACTCCGGAAAGAAAGATGAACAAATGAAATCAAGAATTTTGATGAACCTCCAGAATAAGGAATTAATCACTTGGATAAAACAAGAATAATAATTAAGTTATGCATATCCTTCACCAATTTAAATTGATGGCAAGCAACGGATTTGGCATACTACTTATTCTCGTAGAAAGGATTAAGAGAGATATAGCGCAAACTTGAAAAGGTCTTCAATGAACCGTCGATAGGATTAGAAAGAACGAATGAATCTATATGATAACGAAGGAAGAGAACTCTTGAACGAACCACCGTAAGAATTGAAAATGAACGAACAAAAGATAAGGGAAACACCGGGAAGAGTTAGAGAATGAAAGACGATACTTGAGGGAATTTAGATACATGAGAACGAAGATATCACGATCTGATTAGAGAAAACTTGAACGATCCACCGGTAAGATTTGGAGAACAATAGCTACACGCCGAGGATGAATAATTCTGAGATGATGGCTCCGGAGAATCAAACTGAAAAGACTCCTCAATTGCTCCGGATGGGTGAAAAGAATTCTCACAATCGAAAAAACTATGAGAGGATGGCATAACACTAGAACCACACATCTTGAGAGAACAGATAAGATTTGGAGGAAGACTCTTCTTCGGTCTTCACAAACCCGAGAATGGCTATGAGAAACACCACCATGAATTGTTGAGACACTCCGGAATAATGACGAATATAAAGGTTGAATCAACAATGAAAAGAATTTGAAAGATCTTGGAGAAAGACATATGAATGATGATAATTCATTCTTACGCCAACTTTGTAATGAATTTGAGAATAACTCCGGAAAAGAATTAGAAGAGTCAGGTAAGATCCTAGAAAAAGACCTATGAGTTAGGGCCACTCAAAAGAAACACCGTTGAAAATAATTGCTTAGGAAGAGATAATGCATCGATTGATTTGAATGTCTTGAACGAGGTAACAACCTCGAAATAGCTTGGAAGTACTAAGAATGGAAACTTGAATCTTATAGGATATCTTCAGCACTCCATATAACATGAATAGCAAGAGGTGGATGATTAAGAGGTGCACCGGCATGAGAAAACATTTCAAACGAGGAAAGGATATGATCGACAAAGCTTGACTTGAATCCACCGGAGAAGAAAAGAGAACGAAGAATGATAACTTGAAGCTTCGTTAGTATCTTCCTGAGAATCACCGGATAAGAACATTGACGGAAAATAATGGAGAGACTTCCCATCAATAAAAGAATACTCGATTAAGAAATCTGAGTCCTGGAAGAAAAAGGGTGGGAGGGTGGGAAAACAAAGACAACTTGGAACGGATGAAACAAACACCGTTGCAAAGAACTGAGAATTTATCTTGCGAATAGGGAAAAATGATAGGATCATCTTGAAGAGAATCGCACCGGTTGAAAAGAATTGGCATGACAATCTCGATGATCATGAAGGATTAGCACTTCCATAGAAATATGAGAACACCGCTTAGGGAAGGTATGGAATCAACACTTGACTTCGAAGCAACTCGAATACCACAACTGAAAACAAAACAAGGATTGGCTTGCAGAATAAGCCGGAACAAATATATGATAAAGATTTCGTCCGAAGTTTTTGTGGTGGGGGGCCCACACGGGCTCGATCGTACAACACCATCATGTACAAGGCAGTGCACATGACACACGAAGCGTCCCCGAGTCAGCATAGCTAAGGACTCTTTAAGACACAATGAGACCCCTATAAAACCAACTGTGGATAGGCGGACCACTAGACGTCGAACCCCAATCTCATATCATGCATTTGTCGGAAAGATATTCTAGGAGCTAGTTGAATTCCCACCTATAAACTCCCGAAACTTTCTGCTTATGCAATCAGGTGTTGGGGATACATGGGAAGCATAATATCTCAACCAAACTAATAATCCCTACATCCAGCTGTATCCATCCGTCAACACATAACCAAGAAACCTTCGTAAATCGTGTACCTCAACCTTCGAAAAGCATCCATTATACGAGTTATGGCAATACTTCTGAACTCCCGCCCCAGTACTGGGTGGCATCAAGGTTACCTCACCAACAACTGCATAAAAGAGATTTTCGATGTCGGCAAACTCAGGTATTCCAGAACTGCAACTATAAAATTGTGATGACAACACCTCGGAGCTCAACTCCCCAGGACACTGCCACAACCCCTAAATGTCAGGAGGCACCAAGAACAATGTTCTCGTCACAAGAATATCGGAATGATTCCAAGATACCCGCGTGATCCTAAATTTTTTTTCGTGAAATTTGAGGAGAGGAGAGTCAAAACTTCTACGTCAGGAGGCGTCACCAGAGCGACGAAGGGACTGAGGAGTAAAAAGAATCCTACTCTCCGATATATATAATCCTAAGACTCAAAACATTTTGTTCTAGACTCAACAACGCCAGCGATTCGATCAAGAAGGGGGCTCCTAAGTGGGGGATGGCTCTAATTACCAACTTGTAACACCCACAATGTGGCTCTATCCCCCACGTGTCAGGGCACGACTTAGAGGCATAGCTACATGGTAGTTTTGTCGCAAGAGGGGTAATCTTCACACAATCCCATGTACTGAATAAGAAAGGGATAAAGATTTGGCTTACAGTCGCCACTTCACACAAGTAACAAATTAAACATACATCATCCAGAGTATAATCAAGGTCCGACTACAGAAACAAAATAAAAGAAGACAACCCCAAATGCTAGATCCCCGATCGTCCGAACTGGGCTCCACTACTGATCAACCAAAAAAGACACATAACAACAACCAAGATATTCATCGAGCTCCCACTTGAGCTCAGTTGCGTCACCTGCACTAATATCATCGACACCTGCAACTTTTTGGAAGTATCTGTGAGTCATGAGGACTCAACAATCTCACACCCGCGAGATCAAGACTATTTAAGCTTATGGGTAGGATAGGGTAACGAGGTGGAGCTGTAGCAAGCACTAAGCATATATGGTGGCTAACATACGCAAATAAGAGCGAGAAGAGAAGCAACGCAATGGTCGAGAAGCTAGAAGTGATCAATAAGTGATCCTGAAAACTACCTATGTTCAAACATAACACAAGATCGTGTTCACTTCCCAGACTCCGTCGAGAAGAGACCATCACGGCTACACACGCGGTTGATGCATTTTAATTAAGTCAAGTGTCAAGTTCTCTACAACCGGATGTTAAAAAATTCCCATCTGCCACATAATCGCAGGCACGGCTCTCGAAAGTTTATACCCTGCAGGGGTGTCCCAACTTAGCCCATCACAAGCTCTCATGGTCAACGAAGGATATTCCTTCTCCGCGGAAGACCCGATCAGTCTCGGAATCCTGGCTACAAGACATTTCGACAATGGTAAAACAAAACCAGCAAAGCCGCTCGATGTGCCGATAATCCCGATAGGAGCTGCACATATCTCGTTCTCAGGGCAACACCGGATGAGCAATCCGTACAACTAAAACCAGCCCTCAAGTTTCCCCGAGGTGGCGCTGCAAGGGGCTCTAGTTTAGACCAACACTTAGAGAAGCACTGGCCCGGGGGGGGGGGTTAAAATAAAGATGACCCTCGGGTTGGCCGACCCAAGGGAAGGGTAATAGGTTGTTAGGCAAATGTAAAACCAAGGTTGGGCCTTGATGGAGGAGTTTTATTCAAAGCAAACTGTCGAGGGGTTCCCATAACACCCAACCGCGTAACGAACATAAAACCAAGGAACATAACACCGGTATGACAGAAACTAGGGCGGCAAGAGTGGAACAAAACACCAGTCATAAGGCCGAGCCTTCCACCCTTTACCAAGTATATAGATGCATTAATTAAATAAGAGATATTGTGATATCCCAACATATCCATGTTCCAACATGGA
This sequence comes from Triticum dicoccoides, assembly GCF_002162155.2. NCBI lineage: Eukaryota > Viridiplantae > Streptophyta > Magnoliopsida > Poales > Poaceae > Triticum > Triticum dicoccoides. Next base: position 211,863,884 of record NC_041388.1, read on the forward strand.
ACAAACTTCAACTTCACCTGCAACTAGCAACATTATAAGAGGGGCTGAGCAAAAGCAGTAACATAGCCAAACAACGGTTTGCTAGGAAGGTGGGTTAGAGGCTTAACATGGCAATATGGGAGGCATGATATAACAAGTGGTAGGTAGCATGACATAGCGATAGAACGAACAACTAGCAAGCAAAGATAGAAGTGATTTCGAGGGTATGGTCATCTTTCCTGAAATCCCACAAGGAAGAAGAATAAGTCCATGAAGAAGACAAACGGACATAGTCGAACGGATCCTCACAACTCCGAAACCGAAGCTAACGAGAGAAGCAACCCGGAAAGAAGCAAACAACATAGTAAACAACCATCACATAAGCATGGAATGATGCGCAAACAAGTATGATGCATGTCCGATTTAATGAAACATGTCATGGCAAAGTGCACAAGCAAAACTACAAGTTAAGTGGAGCTCAATATGCAACGAGTTGCATATTTACGAAACACCACATTCAAACATTTAGTTCACTCTCGTTTATGTACCCAACAATATTAAATGTTATTAAACATCGCAAGGGGTGAAGCATATGAAAACTACCTATCTAGGCAAGTTTAAATGAGGCCGGAACAACAAGCATCAAGTCCAGAAAAATCCTCATGTGCAATTTATGGGTTTGGTACTGATCTGCCCTAAACCATATTTTAGAGTTGTTAAACATACAAGATGAATGCACCATGTTAAACTAGGCATTTTTCTACCCCATTTACATATAAATTTTATTTAAATCCGAGCTACTGTTATTTAGTTATGAAATAAAGCATTTTAGCATGGCATTTAGCAAAATAAACACAAACAACATTTTAAACATTTTTAACATGCATGAAAGTTGGAAATTATGAAACTGGACAAAATTCTAAGCATGTTTCATATAAAGTTTGTTTAATTCCGATGCACGGTTGTGAGGTTATTATATGCATGAACTAGAGGGACTAATCTATAAAACAGACAACTCTGGAAATTAGATAAATTCGCAGCAAGGAAAAAAACATGCACGGGCCAAAACTGAGGCGGACTGGGCTACACAATGCATTGGGCGCAGGACTGGGGACGTCTCACCATGGGTCAGGCCCAGCTGGTGCAGGCGCTGGGCCTTGGTGGGAAGCTGGGCCGGCCGTGGCTTGTGGCCCGCGAGGAAGACAGGCATGGCCTCAGTGGAGATGGGATAGTAAGGCGCGCGGTGCTGGGCCTTGGCGCCCTCGCGGCCCACGCACGGGGCGACGAAGTCAACGGGCACGGCGAGCGGGACTTGGAGCTGCGTGCGTTCCAAGAAGACGAGTGGTGGCGGCGCTGGTGCTTCCCGGCGACGGCAGAGGGTGGGACGACCACCGGAGGCTGGGCGAGATCGAGGGGAACTGATCCTCGGCGTTGGGAGGCAGGTCCAGCGAGGCAAGGTCTTGGCAGCGTCGGGGATGAGGTGCAGGAGAGCCAAGGGCCTACGAGCAACGGCGCAGCGAAGCAGATCCCGGCGCGGGTCTTTAGCGGAAGAAGGCGGGGCTGGAGGGCGGTTCCGTCCAGGAACAAGGCAGAGGCAAGCTGGGCGTCGAGGCACTGTTGTCGGCGAAGCTCCATGCCTCGGGCGGCCATGGTGGTCTCCTGTTGCCGCGGGTTACAGAGAGAGATGGAGATCTTAGGAGACATGGAAAAGAAGGAAAAGAGAGATGGACAGAGTAGGGAGCAGAGGCGCAGCAGAGGCGGTGGTCCGGTGATCTGGCAGTGAGTGGTCGCCGGTGACGAGGTTCGCAGAGGGCAGCGAGTGTGGGAGCTCCAGCTCGGCTGGTCGGGGGGCTTGGCATCACGGACGGCGGAGTTGGGGTCCTCGGCCTTGGGGTGAGGAAGGATGAGCTCGTGCTCCTGGTTGGTGGATGGATGGATTGGATCGGGGGGAAACGAGGAGGGCGGCTAGTTTGGTGGATCTGGGATGATCCCGAGGAAGGAGGGGGTTGGTCAGCCGTTGGCGGGGATGGGACTGATAGGACAGATTTCCTCAAATTTATGGTTGGGCGATATAATAGCGGGTGGATTTAAGTCAGGGACTAATCTGATCCGTCCGATCGTAATCAGGTGGTCGAGAATAAAATGATTTGGGAGACCAAACAAATAATCACACATGTTTTAGGGATGTTTGGGGATGATCTGAATCCAATGATGACGACTGCATGGGTCGGGTTCAGGACAGCTTTCGGACGCGCGCGCGAGGAGGGCCGCGGGCTGACGAGAGAGGTTAGGTTGGGCCTGGCGGTAGGTAGTGCACTGTGTAGACGGTTTAGGGAGGAAAGATAGGGAAAGCCCGGCAACAGTTTTCGGAGACCGAAAACGTCCGACGATAGACAGGCTATACTGCCGTTATAGTTATCCGTTGGGGCCTCAAACGAACTCCGAATGCGATGAAACTTGGCAGGCAGCCTACCTACAACATAAAAACACCGCATGACAACTTTCAACCCATTCCGAGAACATTTTCCGGCCACTTATAAAGTACTATTTTGGACATGTCGCGGACGTGTGCAAGTGTGTCTGGGCTCAGAGCGGACAACACAAGGAACTGGGAGACCCGGATTAATGCAAGTTTCAAAAACATGCAGATGCAATGCGGGTGATGACATGGCAAGATGTAACAAGCAAGCAAAAGACAAGGAAACGACGGCGAATAACTGGAAGACACCTGGCGCATCAGACTCAGGGCATTACAACATCTCTCTAATCATCTAAGTGATCACGTGATCCATATCAACTAAACCATGTCCGATCATCATGTGAGATGGAGTAGTTTTCAATGGTGAACATCACTATGTTGATCATATCTACTATATGATTCACGCTCGACCTTTCGGTCTCAGTGTTTCGAGGCCATATCTGCATATGCTAAGCTCGTCAAGTTTAACCCGAGTATTCTGCGTGTGCAAAACTGGCTTGCACCCATTGTATGTGAACGTAGAGCTTATCACACCCGATCATCATGTGGTGTGTCGGCACGACGAACTGTAGCAATGGTGCATACTCAGGGAGAACACTTATACCTTGAAATTTAGTGAGAGATCATCTTATAATGCTACCGTCGAACTAAGCAAAATAAGATGCATAAAGGATAAACATCACATGCAATCGATATAAGTGATATGATATGGCCATCATCATCTTGTGCCTTTGATCTCCATCTCCAAAGCACCGTCATGATCACCATCGTCACCGGCTTGACACCTTGATCTTCATCGAAGCATCATTGTCGTCTCGCCAACTATTGCTTCTACGGCTATCGCTACCGCTTAGTGATAAAGTAAAGCAATTACATGGCGATTACATTTTGATACAATAAAGCGACAACCATATGGCTCCTGCCAGTTGCCGATAACCGTGTTACAAAACATGATCATCTCATATAATAAAATTTAGCATAATGTCTTGACCATATCACATCACAACATGCCCTGCAAAAACAAGTTAGACGTCCGCTACTTTGTTGTTGCAAATTTTACGTGGCTGCTACGGGCTGAGCAAGAACCGTTCTTACCTACACATCAAAAACCACAACGCGGTATAGTGATTGCTCTTTGATCTTCAGAAAAACCCTGTTCATTGAATCCGATTCAACTAAAGTTGGAGAAACTGACACCCACCAGCCACCTGCGTGCGAAGCACGTCGGTAGAACCAGTCTCCCGTAAGCGTATGCATAATGTCGGTCTGGGCCGCTTCATCCAACAGTACCGCCGAATCAAGAATCAAATAGTGACAGCAAGAAATATGTATATACCCACGCCCACAACTCCTTTGTGTTCTACTCGTGAATATAACATCTACGCATAAACCTGGCTCGGATGCCACTGTTGGGGAACGCAGTAATTTGAAAAAAAAATCCTACGCACACGCAACATCAAGGTGATGCATAGCAACGAGAGGGGAGAGTGTTGTCCATGCACCCTCGTAGACCATAAGCGAAAGCGTTATGACAACGCGGTTGATGTAGTCGTATGTCTTCACGATCGACCGATCCTAGTACCGAAGGTATGCCACCTCCGTGATCTGCACACGTTCGGCTCGGTGACATCCCACGAACTCACGATCCAGTAGAGTGTCGTGGGAGAGCTTCGTTAGCACGATGGCGTGATGACGGTGGTGATGATGCTACCGGAACAGGGCTTCGTCTAAGCACCACTATGATATGACCGAGGTGGATTATGGTGGAGGGGGTCACCGCACATGGCTAAAAGATCAATGATCAACTTGTGTATCTATTTGGTGCCCCCTTCCCCCGTATATAAAGGAGTCAAGGAGGGGGAGGGCCGGCCCTCCTATGGCGCGCCCCATGAGGAGTCCTACTCCCACCGGGAGTAGGATTCCCCCCTTCCCTAGTTGGACTAGGAGTGGAAAGAAGGGGGAGAGAGGGGGAAGGAAAGGGCGGGCCGGTCCCCCACCCAATTCGGATTAGGCTTGAGGGGGGCGCGCCCCCTCCTAGGCCTCCCTCTCTTCTCTCCCACTATGGCCCAATAAGATCTTTATCGGTCAAACCGCATAATAACAGACATTGTTCCCTTTGTCATTGGTATGTTACTTGCCCGGGATCCGATCGTCGGTATCTCAATACCTAGTTCAATCTCGTTACCGGCAAGTCTCTTTACTCGTTCCGTAATGCTACATCCCGTAACTAACTCATTAGCTACATTGCTTGCAAGGCTTATATTGATGTGCATTACCGAGAGGGCCCAGAGATGCCTCTCCGACAATCGGAGTGACAAATCCTAATCTCGATCTATGCCAACTCAACAAACACCATCTGAGACACCTATAGAGCACCTTTATAATCACCTAGTTACGTTGCGACGTTTAGTAGCACACAAAGTGTTCCTCCGGTATTCGGGAGTTGCATGATCTCATAGAAATAGGAACACGTATAAGTTATGGAGAAAGCAATAGCAACAAACTAAACGATCATCGTGCTAAGCTAACGGATGGGTCAAGTCAATCACATCATTATCTAATGATGTGATCCCGTTAATCAAATGACAACTCATGTCTATGGTTAGGAAACATAACCATCACTGATTCAACGAGCTAGTCAAGTAGAGGCAAACTAGTGACACTCTGTTTGTCTATGTATTCACACATGTACTAAGTTTCTAGTTAATACACTTCTAGCATGAATAATAAACTTGTATCATGATATAAGGAAATATAAATAAAAAAACTTTATTATTGCCTCTAGGGCATATTTCCTTCACGAATACCATCGTCCAATATATCAATCTTTACCCCCCGACCATTTCGAGACTCCTCGTCATGTCCGTGATCTCATCTAGGACTCCGAACAATCTCCGATCACCAAAACACAGAACTCATAATACAAATTGTCATCGAACGTTAAGCTTGCGGACCCTACGGGTTCGAGAACTATGTAGACATGACTGAGACACTATCGGATTTCGGGTTCCGGCAGACCCTTGAGGTTCGAACACTGGGGTGCGCGTGGAGATTTCGCCTCCTACCTACCTGCACTCCTCCGCCTTGCTAGGATCTAAACTAAGGAAAGAACAACACAAGAGACACAGGGTTTACACTGGTTCAGGCCACCGTTGTGGTGTAATACCCTACTCCAGTGTGTGGTGTGGTGGATTGCCTCTTGGGCTGATGATGATGAACAATACAAGGGAGAACAGCCTGGCGAGGGTCTGTTCTTGGCTGGGGCGATCAACTGCTGGGAGGAGTTCAGTCACCTTTCTCTCTCTCTCTCTGGTCCTTTCTTTTATCCTTCGATCCCCCCTATTTCCTTCCAACCCCTGAACCTCTGAACCTCTCTTTGCTCTGTGGGTGGCTGGTCCTATTTATAGAGGCCCTGGTCCTCTTCCCAAATATCGAGCGGGAAGGGAGCCAACAATGGTGGGCTAATTTGAAGGGGGACAGCTAGTACTAGCTACCCTGACAAAACTAGTCTTCGCCTGCACAAAGCTCTGGTGATGACGCCGTCTCGGGCTCCACGATGACCTCCATCTTGTTGTCCTCATGGTCTTGGTCTCGTTGCACCGAAATGGCAACCTTTGCCTGATGCCTCGGTACTCCGCGGCTGCGCTTGCCCCCTTTGCACCAAAGAGGAAAGGAGGACACTGCGCGGGCTGGCACCCGCCTGGCACCCTCGGTCGTCATGGCTTGCGTACGGGCACCTCATGAGGTACCCCGCCTTGATCTCTCCGCCTCCTCATGAGCCAGCCTAACGAGGCCGTGCCTGAGGAAGCTCCACGTCGTCCTCCTCGCGAGGCTTGCCCCCTCGCGAGGGTCTTGGGTTTGTGTTGGTGAAGATGGGCCGCGCTGGGCCCCCTTTTGAGCCACGCCGCAGGCCGCAGGCAGGCAAGTCTGGGGACCCCGTTCCCAGAACACCGACAGTAGCCCCCGGGCCCAAGGCGCGCCCGGACTTGGCCGTGCAGGGAGGCGGAAGGGCAAGAGCGAAGCGCCGCGGGCCCTAATAGCCTGCGGCCTTGGGCGCCGCGTGGTGGTTGATTGGACGTGGGCGCCTCCGCTTCCCCATGGTGCCTCGGCAAGTGCACGGACTGGACAAGTCCCTGCATGCAAAGTGGGTCATGATTACCTGCAATCATGGAGGTTGGCGGTTGGCCTTCGCCGGCCATAAGTATCGAACAGCGCGCGCCCTTCCAGTCCATCCCTCCTTGCTTCTCCTTCTTCCCGATCCTTGCTCCGTCTTGCTGCGATGGCTCTGATCCGCCGGTTCTCGATGGCAGAGAAGGGAAAGGCTCCCCGAGAGGAACCTGACCCACTCCTGCCGAAGAAACGGCTCGCCCCCCGTGGCCCGGACGAGGGGGCCCTTCAGGTGGTGTCGAGGCCTTGGTGCGAGCGGGCGCCGCCGGGGTTCCCGCTTCCATTGTACGCCCATGTCGAGGGCCCCGAAGGAGCTGATGGTGACCGCCACGGGCGGCGCCGCCGTCGGCTTCGACGGGTCACGAAGGTGTGGGTCGTCCCCCGTGGGGTCCACACCGAGGGCTCCTCCCAAGAGTTCGTGCTCCACGTCGCCATTCCTCTTCAGTCTTGGATCCACCTTCCTCCCTTCTTTGCCTCCATCATCCCGCAGGGGGAGCCCCTGGAGCTCTGGCTGCAGCACGCCGGCTGCAGCGCCCTCGCGACCGAGGCAGAGGTCGCGGTCGTTGCCCCGGGCGAGGTCTTCATGACTCGGGGCTGGAGAGAGATTGCCCGGGTTTGCAGGGTAAGGGGAGTCTTCGCGGTCCACTTGGATTATGACGGTGCTTCGGGGATGCTCTTCAAGGTCTTCGATGCGAGCGGGCGCCGGCTGGAGTGCTGCCCCGGGGAAGGTGGCTAGGACCCTGCCGCGACAAGGACTGGGCCCGCCAACCGCTCTCTTGGCGGCTCCTCAGGCGGCGGAGGCGTCGGAGGTTCCAGCGACTCCGGCGAGCTCTTCGCGACTCCGGAGACGAGCGACGACAGCTATGAGCCCCCGAGCCGGCGCCGCTCTTGGAGTAGGGCGGGCTCGTCAGGCCGCCGCCGACTCTGATCTGGATGGGGTTGGCGTTGGTGCTTGACGGCCCACTGTTGATGATGGCGTCTTTTGCAGGGACGCGCGTAGTTTGTGTCCCTTTAGGATCTGTTCCCTGCGAGGAATCAAAAACGCGTCCCGTGGGGGCTTGTAAGGTGCCTGTGATCCTGTCTTGTTAATATAACCCTTGTTGTAGAATTGCGCGAGTTGCTCATTCCGTCTTAGCTCAGTCCTCCCTCTCGAACCTCACGAGGGCTTGGTGCTCTGCGCCGACAGGTCCCAGTCCAAGGCGGCTTCAGCCCTCGCTGGTATGCCAGGTCGCGATGCCGTGGTCAAGGCCAGGAGGTGAGCGACCCGGAGTCCGGTAAGAGCCCCTGAGTCGCGATGCTCAGGAGGTCCCCTTTGGCGCCCAAGGAGCCGTCATTTGGTGAGAAAGGAGAGCGGCGTCGCTAACACGGGATAGCATTAGGTGCGGGGATGGTGCCACGGTAGCTGGCGCTTCAGGGTGATGACTTATCTCGAGAATCTGGGGCCGCTCTCTGGTGTGTCGCCGGGTCCGTGCATCGGCAGGCGCGAGGTTGCTCGGCGAGGTCCTCGTGTGTCTCTCCCCTCTCGCCTTTGCTCCCCTTTCTGCTCTACGTCCTCGGGTCCTGGCCCTCGAGCGAGTCTCAGCCGTCGCTGGTATGCCAGGTCGCGATGCCGTGGTCAAGGCCAGAGGGTGAGGGCTGGAGAGCCAGTAGGAGCCCTGAGTCGCGATGCTTAGGCACCCCCCCTTTAACGTGCAAGCGGTTCGCGCGGACGAGAGCGAAGGAGACACCGCAAGGGCCTCGCCTGACGCAGCTCCTTCAGGAGGTCCTGCAGGTCCATCATAGAAAAAACAAGGGGTTGTCATGACAACTGACAGTCAGCCGTTGGTTGCTTCCGAGGGGTAGTGAGGCACTGAAGGCTTGACGAGGTGACGCTATGTGGGGCTGCCGCGGCCAGAGCTCAGCCATCCAGGTTTGTCGGCGTTGCAGGGACAGACCCATGTGCAAGCGTCGTGCCGTTTGGGAGCAACTCCGTTAGTTGGCGTCAGCTGAGCAGGCAACTAGGTAAAACACATTAGCCGCGAAGGAGTGGATTCGTTCAAATAGATGCTGGGAATGCGGACATCACTGGGTCAGGCCCGAGCGACTTGGGGATCATGCAGCCCGAGGGGCGCCCCCAACGAGGTAAGCTAACAACATGGAATAAAAAAGGGATACATGCCGCAGGGACGGACCCACGCGGCCTGGGAATAATGCAGCCTGGGGGGGGGGGGCGCTCCCAGCTGGAAATAAAACTCGAAAGATGTCACCTGATGATGTTGAGGACGAAGGAGCGTTGGTGTAGTAGGCTCGGTGGGCTGCGGGAGCCGATCCTCGCGAGCCCCCAGGCCCAGGGGCCTCGGGAGGCTCTGGAGGCACTGGCGGCTCCTCGCGGGCCATCTCCATCCCTGCCAGGGCTGCGGAACGCCTGGCCTCTCGTGCCTCCGTGATGCCCCTCATGAGGCGCTGGTACGTGTCAGCCGCGTTCGGCAAGCCGTAAGGCATGCGAACGTAGCTGTGGGGTGAGCCTCCGCAGTGCCCCACTCGCGAGGGCCAGAGGCGCTCCAGAGAGGCGACTCGGTTGAGCCCTGGTATGTCGATGCAGACGCGCAGCCCACCATCCTCGCCTGGATGGGGAGCCACTGCTGGTAGGCGGCGGCCGCCTTTCATGACTCTTGACTCCTGTAACTCCTGAATGGCCTTGCTTACGAACTCCTGAGGGTCTGGATCTCCTTGCCTTGCTCCTTCTTGAGGGAAACATGCTTTGAAACACGCCTCCATGTGGTGCCCAAGCGCCTCCCTCGTGACCCTAGCTAGGTCGGTGGCCCTCCAGGGGAGAGCCCCTGAGCCCTGCCTGAGGAGGGCGCCGGGCGCGCTTTCCTATGTGATGGAAGGAGGTTCCCCCTGGGCAGGCGCCGGCCCAGAGGGGCCTGCCTCCTGAGTGGTCGGGCCAGACGATGTCTTCTTCTTCTTAGGGGCGGTCTCGGGAGGCCTCCTGCTTCCATGATCCGGGTATTCCAGTGACGCGGCCTGAAAGGCTCGTTCTAGGGAACACACCGCGTCCTTGTCTTCACAGGGCACCGTGATGACTCCACCGCTTCCTGGCATCTTGAGGACATTGTAGCCGTGGCGAGTTACGGCCATGAACTTGGCCAGCGCTGGGTACCCAAGGATGGCGTTATACGGCAGGCGAATGTGAGCGACGTCGAAGTCGATGAGCTCGGTGCGGTAGTTGTCGCGTGCCCCGAAGGTGACAGGGAGGCGGACCTGCCCAATCGGGACCGTGGAGCCGTCGGTGATACCGGAGAAAGGCTTGGTTGGCTGAAGCTGGCTGTAGGGCACTTGGAGGTTGTTGAATGTCTCCACGGACAGGACGTTGAGCCCTGCCCCGCCATCGATGAGGGTCTTGGTGACCACCACGTTGCTGACGATCGGGGAGCAAAGCATCGGGAGAACTCCGGCTGTAGCCGCACACTTGAGCTGATCTGCTGAGCTGAACGTGAGGGCGCACGCCGACCACCTAAGAGGGCGCGTGGCTTCGAGCCTGGGGAGGACTGCGTTCACTTCGCGGGCGAACTGCTTGAAGATGCGCTGAGAGGCTGGGGCTTGTGCCCCGCCCAGGATGCAGGCGATCGCGCGCGGCTCCTGGAAACCCCCAGCCCCCTCGTCCTGGTGGCGATCCTCGTTTCTCCTTGGCTGCGGCGGCAACGGTGGGAGGCCTGCGTTGCCTTGCGGGTGATCCTCGCGAGGCTGATCCCTCCAGTCTCCCTCGCGAGGCTGATCTCTCCAGCCTCCCTCGCGAGGCGGGTCTTGCCAGCGATCCTCGCGAGGTTGATCGCGCCACCCTTGGCGCGGGCCACGGTCTTCCTAGCGTCCTGCGTTCCTTCCTCCTCCTCGACCGTAGCCCCGGTCACTGCGGTCAGGGCGATGGCCGATCCTTCCTTCTCGCACGGCTCGGAGCTCTTGACATTCGTTGGTGTTGTGGGTGTGGAGGTCGTGGTACACACAGTACCGGCTGCCCTTGGAAGGTTCGGGCTGATCTCTGCCTCGCTTGGTGTCTGGTTCTGCCGCGAGCATGGCAGCCCCCTTGCGTTTCACATCCTTGGCCTTGGGCTTCTTCTCTTCTGGGTCTGTGGCAGGCAGCTCGAGGAGGGAGAGACGCCCTTCCTCGGTCCTGGCGCACTTGGTTGCCAGGTTGAATAGCTCCAAGGAAGTGCACAGGTCTTCATGCATCGCCAGCTCCTCCTTCATCTTGACGTCGCGCATGCCGTCGGAGAAGGCCGAGATGATGGCCTCCTCAGTCACCTTAGGAATCTTGAGGCGCGCGTTGTTGAAGCGCTGGATGTACTTCTGCAGGGTATCCCCGGGCTGTTGCTTGATGCGGCGCATGTCGCTCACGGCGGGTGGCCGGTCGCGAGTGCCCTGGAAGTTGGCGATGAAGCGGGTGCGCATCTCGTCCTAGGAGGAGATTGTGCCTGGAGCCAGGTTCAGGAGCCAGGTGCGGGCCCCGTCCTTGAGCGCCATGGGGAACCAGTTCGCCATGACCTTATCGTCTCTGTTGGCAGCTTCGATGCCCAGCTCGTAGAGCTGGAGGAACTCCACAGGGTCAGCCGTGCCGTCATAGCGAGGAGGCAAGTCTGGCTTGAACTTGTCGGGCCACGCGACGCTGCGTAGCTCGGCGGTGAAGGTGCGGCAGCCTGCTGTGGCCACGGGAGGCCTTGGATGATGGGGAGCTTGGTCTTGCATGTCCCCACGCGCTGCAGCTGGGAGCAGCGCGGGATCTTGACGCGCGGGAGCAGGAGCATGGTCGCGACGTGCTGGAGAAGGGAGCGCCCGGGCAGCTTCTTGCGGGCGAGGGACTACTTGACAGCTCTGCTCTTGCCGCGCTGGCACCTGACGGAGCGGGTTCCACCCAGGGGCCACACGCCTTGGAGCCATGGCACCGTCCTGAGGAGGAGGCGGCCGGGGCGCCGCCGGAGCTTCATCGCCCGCGCGGGGCGGGGTGCGGTGCAGCGGAACGGACGGTGCAGGAGAGCCCCCTGCGGCGCAGAGGAGCTCGGTGACGCGGTCGAGCCATTCTTTGTAGACGTCGTCGATGGGACGGTAGCGCAGGAGCTCGTTCGCCGCGATGAGTGCAGCCCGAGCCTCCATGGGCGCGCGGAGCGCGCGGGACGAAGAACCAGCTGGGGTGAGCGAGGGAGTTGCGGTGCGGCCGTCCTGCCGCACGGACGGATGCTGGGACGATGTTTGCTGCTCGTCCCTCGCCGGGCCGGTGGCGGCGTTGACGGCAGGTGACGGGGAGCGGCGAGGACGCCCGCCGACAGGGGCCATTTGGGCGGCGTGGGAAGCGAGTGCGGCCCGGCGCTTGGTGCGGGCTCGACGAGCGTTAGACATGGGCGTGATGGTCGGAGGAGAACGGGGTGGTGGAAGACGAACCCCGGCGCACCCCTACTTGGCGCGCCAAATGTCGGATTTCGGGTTCTGGCAGACCCTTGAGGTTCGAACACTGGGGTGCGCACGGAGATTTCGCCTCCTACCTACCTGCACTCGTCCGCCTTGCTAGGATCTAAACTAAGGAAAGAACAACACAAGTTACACAGGGTTTATACTGGTTCGGGCCACCGTTGTGGTGTAATACCCTATTCCAGTGTGTGGTGTGGTGGATTGCCTCTTGGGCTGATGATGATGAACAATACAAGGGAGAACAGCCTGGCGAGGGTCTGTTCTTGGCTGGGGCGATGAACTGCTGGGAGGAGTTCAGTCACCTTTCTCTCTCTCTCTCTCTGGTCCTTTCTTTTATCCTTCGATCCCCCCTATTTCCTTCCAACCCCTGAACCTCTGAACCTCTCTTTGCTCTATGGGTGGCTGGTACTATTTATAGAGGCCCTGGTCCTCTTCCCAAATATCGAGCGGGAAGGGAGCCAACAATGGCGGGCTAATTTGAAGGGGGACAACTAGTACTAGCTACCCTGACAAAAGTAGTCTTCGCCTGCACAAAGCTCTGGTGATGACGCCGTCTCGGGCTCCACGATGACCTCCATCTTGTAGTCCTCATGGTCTTGGTCTCGTTGCACCGAAATGGCAACCTGTGCCTGATGCCTCGGTACTCCGCGGCTGCGCTTGCCCCCTTTGCACCAAAGAGGAAAGGAGGACACTGCGCGGGCTGGCACCCGCCTGGCACCCTCAGTCGTCATGGCTTGCGTCACGGGCACCTCGTGAGGTACCCCTCCTTGATCTCTCTGCCTCCTCGTGAGCCAGCCTGACGAGGCCGTGCCTGAGGAAACTCCGCGTCGTCCGCCCCGCGAGGCTTGGCCCCTTGCGAGGGTCTTGGGTTTGTGTTGGTGAAGATGGGCCGCGCTGGGCCCCCTTTTGAGCCATGCCGCAAACAGGCAAGTTTGGGGACCCCCGTTCCCAGAACGCCGATAGACACATCTCCGGTCAATAACCAACAATGGAACCTGGATGCTCATTTTGGTTCCTACATATTCTACGAAGATCTTTATCGGTCAAACCGCAATGACAATATACGTAATTCCGTTTGTCATCGGTATGATACTTACCCGAGATTCGATCATCGGTATCCTCATACCTAGTTCAATCTCGTTACCAGCAAGTCTCTTTACTCGTTCTATAATGCATCATCCCGCAGCTAACTCATTAGTCACATTGCTTGCAAGGCTTATCGTGATGTGCATTACCGAGAGGGCCCAGAGATACCTCTCTGATACTCGGAGTGATAAATCCTAATCTCGATCTATGCCAACCCAACAAACACCTTCGGAGACACCTATAGAGCATCTTTATAATCACCCAGTTACGTTGTGACATTTGATAGCACACAAGGTGTTCCTTCGGTATTCGGGAGTTGCATAATCTCATAGTCAAAGGAATATGTATAAGTCATGAAGAAAGCAATAGCAATAAAACTTAACGATCATTATGCTAAGCTAACGGATGGGTCCTGTCCATCACATCATTCTCCTAATGATGTGATCCTGTTCATCAAATGACAACACATGTCTATGGTTAGGAAACTTAACCATCTTTGATTAACGAGCTAGTCAAGTAGAGGCATACTAGGGACACTTTGTTTTGTCTACGTATTCACACATGTACTAAGTTTTCGGTTAATACAATTCTAGCATGAATAATAAACATTTATCATGATATAAGGAAATATAAATAACAACTTTATTATTGCCTCGAGGGCATATTTCCTTCAGTCTCCCACTTGCACTAGAGTCAATAATCTAGATTACATTGTGATGATTCTAACACCCATGGAGTCTTGGTGCTGATCATGTTTTGCTCGTGGAAGAGGCTTAGTCAATGGGTCTGCAAGATTTAGATCCGTATGTATTTTGCAAATCTCTATGTCTCCCTCCTTGACTTGATCGCGGATGGAGTTGAAGCGTCTCTTGATGTGTTTGGTTCTCTTGTGAAATCTGGATTCCTTCGCTAAGGCAATTGCTCCAGTATTGTCACAAGAGATTTTCATTGGACCCGATGCACTAGGTATTACACCTAGATCAAATATGAACTCCTTCATCTAGACTCCCTCATTTGCTGCTTCCGAAGCAGCTATGTACTCTGCTTCACACATTGATCCCGCCATGATGCTTTGCTTGGAACTGCACTAACTGACAGCTCCACCATTCAATATAAATATGTATCCCGTTTGCGACTTAGAGTCATCCGGATCAGTGTCAAAGCTAGCATCATGTAACCATTTACGACAAGCTCTTTGTCACCTTCATAAATGAGAAACATATCCTTAGTACTTTTTAGGTATTTCAGGATGTTCTTGACTGATGTCCAGTGATCCACACCTGGATTACTTTGGTACCTCCCTGCTAAACCTATAGCAAGGCACACATCAGGTCTGGTACACAACACTACATACATGATAGAACCTATGGTTGAGGCATAGCGAATGACTTTCACTTTCTCTCTATGTTCTGCAGTGGTCGGGCATTGTGCCTGACTCAACTTCACACCTTGTAACACAGGCAAGAACCCTTTCTTTGACTGATCCATTTTGAACTTCTTCAAAACTTTATCAAGGTATGTGCTTTGTGAAAGTCCAATTAAGCGTCTTGATCAATCTCTATAGATCTTGATGCCCAATATATAAGCAGCTTCATCGAGGTCTTTCATTGAAAAATTCTTATTCAAGTATCCTTTTATGCTATCCAGAAATTATGTATTATTTCCAATCAACAATATGTCATCCACATATAATATTCAAAATGCCACAGAGCTCCCACTCACTTTCTTGTAAATACAGGCTTCTCCAAAAGTCTGTATAAAACCATATGCTCTGATCACCCTATCAAAGCATATATTCCAACTCCGAGAGGCTTGCACCAGTCCATAAATGGATCGCTGGATCTTGCACACTTTGTTAGCACCTTTAGGATCGACAAAACCTTCTGGTTGCATCATATACAAGTCTTCTTTAAGAAATTGATAGAGGCAAAGGTGTCCCGTCTTTCGATGAGATAGTGGCTATCATTTTGGAGGAAGTTGACTTTGATGATCTGACTATGAACGTGCTAGGACGTCGCGCCTTAGCAATCGCTAAACCAATTCCGAGAGGTTATTGACCACACCGGAGCACGATCAACCTGACCACAAAGGTCTGTTTCCTGCAGGCAAATGAAGAACAAGCAAGAAACTAAGATTGCAATCTAGATATTGTGAATCTAAGAGGAAAGCTTTATTGATCAAGGTGGGGTTCTGTGACGCCTTTTTCTGGCCATTGAACACAAATGAAGTACGCGAAGTTGCAGCTATGGCGAACTTTAATCTAAACAAAACCCAAAGTCTAAACGACGCCCTAAGGGCTGTATATATGGAGGAAGAGGGAGGAATTTCGTGGCTCTTGGAGGAGGGGTCTGAAACCAACCCTAACTCTTTTTCCCCACACATACGAACTCTAAAACAGCCTATACTCAAGTATTTCGAAAATACATGGGCCTGGCCCAATAATAAGGTGACATAGCACCTAGAATAGCCTCTGGACGAAATTTATGAAGTGACATCTTGTATATTTCGTCCAAGGCTTCACGCACTCATTATGGTGGCTTCAAAGTCCTGAAATCATCACTTGTATCTCCGTTCTTGTTTCCCTTGCGCATGCCATCATCTCCATGCTTGATCTTGCTCCAATGATCATCCTTCTTGTCCAAGCTAGGCCCTTCATTTGTAAGCAAGACAAATGTATCCAATTTAGGCAGCATCATATTCTCACGAACATTAGAATCATTGCCAAGAAACGAAAGTACCTGGTAATTTAATTGGCGTGCGCGAGCTCTAGTAATTGGTCCTGTATATGTATCGGTAGGGGCTGTGGGTGTAACTTGGTTAGTGATGTCCTCATCAGAAATCTATTAAGGAATGCAGTTTTGACGTCCATTTGCCAAATTTCACAATCATAAAATGCAGCAATTGCTAACATGATTCAGACAGACTTAAGTATCGCTACGGGTGAGAAGGTCTCATCGTAGTCAACTCCTTGAACTTGTCGAAAACCTTTCGCAACAAGTCGAGCTTTGTAGACCGTAACATTACCATCAGCGTCAGTCTTCTTCTTTAAGATCCATTAATTCTCTATGGCTTGTCGATCATCAGGCAAGTCAACCAAAGTCCATACTTTGTTCTCATACATGGATCCCATCTCAGATTTCATGGCCTCAAGCCATTTCACGGAATCTGGGCTCATCGTAGCTTCCTCATAGTTCGTAGGTTCGTCATGGTCTAGTAACATGACTTCCAGAACAGGATTACCGCACTACTCTGGTGCGGAACGTACTCTGCTTGACCTACGAGGTTTGGTAGTAACTTGATCTGAAGCTTCATGATCATCATCATTAACTTCCTCACTAATTGGTGTAGGCATCACTGGAACTGATTTCTGTGATGAACTACTTTCCAATTTGAGAGAAGGTACATCTACCTCATCAAGTTCTACTTTCCTCCCACTCACTTCTTTTGAGAGAAACTCCTTCTCTAGAAATGATCCATTCTTAGCAACGAATATCTTACCTTCAGATCTGTGATAGAAGGTGTACCCAACAGTTTCTTTTGGGTATCCTATGAAGACACATTTCTCCGATTTGGGTTTGAGCTTATCAGGTTGAAGCTTTTTCACATAAGCATCGCAACCCCATATCTAATAAAGTACGGTTACGACGTTCAGACACACCATTACGCCGTGGTGTTCAAGGTGGCGTGAGTTGCGTAACTATTCCACATTGTTTCAAATGAAGACCAAACTCATAACTCAAATATTCGCCTCCGCGATCAGATCGTAGAAACTTTATTTTCTTGTTACGATGATTTTCCACTTCACTCTGAAATTCTTTGAACTTTTCAAATGTTTCAGACTTATGTTTCATTAAGTAGATATATCCATATTTGCTCCAATCATCTGTGAAGGTCAGAAAATAACGATACCCACCGCGAGCCTCAACACTCATCAGACCACATGCATCGGTATGTATTATTTCTAATAAGTCAGTGGCTCGCTCCATTGTTCCGGAGAACGAAGTCTTAGTCATCTTGCCCATGATGCATGGTTCGCAAGCATCAAGTGATTTATCAAGTGATTACAAAAGCCCATCTACATGGAGTTTCTTCATGCGCTTTACACCAATATGACCTAAACGGCAGTGTCACAAATAAGTTGCACTATCATTATTAACCTTGCATCTTTTGGCATCAATATTATGAATATGTGTATCACTACGATCGAGATTCAATAAAAATAGACCACTGATCAAGGATGCATGACCATAAAATATATTACTCATATAAACAGAACAACCATTATTCTCCGATTTAAATGAATAACCGTCTCGCATCAAACAAGATCCAGATATAATGTTCATACTCAATGCTGGCACCAAATAACAATTATTCAGGTCTAAAACTAATCCCGAAGATAGATGTAGAGGTAGTGTGTCGACGGAGATCACAATGACCTTGGCACCATTTCCGATGCGCATCGTCACCTCGTCCTTAGTCAATCTTCGTTTAATCCGTAGCACCTGTTTCGAGTTACAAATATGAGCAACATAACCAATATCAAATACCCAGACGCTACTACGAGCATTAGTAAGGTACACATCAATAACATGTATATCAAATATACCTTTCACTTTGCTATCCTTCTTATCCGCCAAATACTTGGGGCAGTTCTGCTTCCAGTGACTAGTCCCTTTGCAGTAGAAGCACTCAATTCCAGGCTTAGGTCCAGACTTGGGCTTCTTCCCGGGAGCAGCAACTTTCTTGCTATTCTTCTTGAAGTTCCCATTCTTTCCTTTGCCATTTTTCTTGAAACTAGTGGTCTTGTTAACCAGCAACACTTAATGCTCCTTCTTGATTTCTACCTCCGCAGCCTTGAGCATTGCGAAGAGCTCAGGAATAGTCTTTTCCATCCCTTGCATATTATAGTTCATCACAAAGCCTTTGTAGCTTGGTGGTAGTGATTGAAGAACTCTGTCAATAACACTATCATCCGGAAGATTAACTCCCAGCTGAGTCAACTGGTTATAGTACCTAGACATTCTGAGTATGTGTTCACTGACAGAACTGTTCTCCTCCATCTTGCAGCTATAGAACTTGTTGGAGACTTCGAGCCTATTCGGCAACCCCTTGCTCCGTGAAATTCGAGGATCCGGGAAGCGCCTGTTCCCCCGCTCCAGAATTTTTAAGTTCAACTCCGCCAGCTCCGGGAGCGGGAGTGTGGAGCGGTGGGATGCCAAACAGGCCTTCCATATCTCTCAACTCGGGCATTTGCTTGAAATATTAACTTCAATTCCTGGAACATGTCATATGCTCCATGACGTTCAAAACGTCTTTAAAGTCCCGATTCTAAGCCGTAAAGCATGGCACACTGAACTATCGAGTATTCATCAGATTTAGCTTGCGAGACGTTCAAAACGTCCAGAGTTGCCCTGCAGCAGGCCTTGCACCTAGCGGTGCTTCAAGGATGTCATTCTTCTGTGCAGCAATGAGGATAATCCTCAAGTTACAGACCCAGTCCGTGTAGTTTCTACCATCATCTTTCAACTTAGCTTTCTCTAGGAACGCATTAAAATTCAAGGGAACGGTAGCATGGGCCATTGATCTACAACATAGATATGCAAAAATGCCATGATCCAGGCGGGTCTTATGATGGACCGACTGAAGGTGGTGTTTGACACCAGCAAGGCCACTTACGACGCCAGCTCTACCCTCCAAAACAATGTCCGAGTAAGTGGGATTGTAAGTTGATTTCCGATTGGCTTTCTAGCTTGACCCTTGCTCTGTTAGGATATGCTACTTGGAAATTGCTGCTTTATTGTTTGTAAGATGTCCATTGACCCTTGCTCTATTAGGATATGCTACCTGAAAACCGCTGCTTTATTATTCGTAAGATGGCCGTGGATGAGCGTTTTGGAACATTTAATGTGCATCTATCTTGGTTGTGTGCCTTGCATCCGTACACCCACTGGGTGTTATCCCTTAGCTGTGTAGCTCTTCCACTCGAGTTAGATAGGTCACGTCGAGTGGGTTCTTGGTCCAGTGGTGGCATGCTGAGTGCACCCACTGGGTGTAGTCCCCGAGACTGCTATCGACTGTGGGCAGTCGGCGGCGGTCTGAGAACAAATGATTCCCCTCTTTTTTTGCTTCTTCCACTCGGGCTGGGCAGACCACACCGAGTGGGAAATCGAACCAGTGGGGGCATGCTATGTGCACCCACTGGGTGTAGTCCCCGAGACCGTTGTCGAATATTTGATTCGGCGGTGGTCTTAGAACTCTTTTGAACTTCCTCTTCCTCACTCGAAGGTAAAGGAAATTTCTAGTCGTCGACTGAACTGTCTTTTTCATTGATTGGAGAAATCTTGTGAGCTTGGTACTCAGTATGCTGCCTTGGAGAAGGAAAAGATCCAACTCAAGCTTGACCTGGAGCTTGTCAGGAAAAATTTGAAGACTGCACAGGATGAGGTGGTGGCCATGGGAGGTAATAATTTGCTGACTGTATGTTCTGATATTTCTTCTTCTTCATCTTTTGAACTGAGTGAGTGATTCCACTCGAACAGATGTGCATAGTGAAAACTGTCAACTCCAAGCTCGAATGAGGAATGTTATTTCTTTAGACAAAATGAAGCAGGCATTGGAGCAGAAGGACACTGATCTTACGGGGGCGTAGAAGGTGGCGCGCGAGAAGACCGAACTGGCTGAGAAAAAGCTGGCTTCGGTCGGCAAGCTCGAAGAAGAAAACGCCAATCTGAAGACTGCCATCACTGAAGCGAAGAAGGAAGCTGCAACTGAAGGAGGAGAAGGTGGCCTTGACCGACAAGGTGGGTAAGCTCACTCGGAAGAGAGACGAGCTGGAGGTTTATCTGGGAGGTCTTGCCAAGAAGATATTCATCATGCTCGAAGGTACTTTTCCTCATCCGATTGAACCAAAAAACTTCTTCACAACTTAGCTACTAATTTATATCTTTTCTCCTCGTGTAGAGTTTTGTCAGAATTTCAAGGAGGAAACTAGGCGAATCGAAACGAGATTGGACCCCATCAACTCTCCAGTCAAAGATGAAGCTGCCATGAACGTGATGCGACTGGAATCTCGCCTCGCCAGTGTCTTGGACTATATTGCTAGGATGAAGGTTGCACTGCCGCGGATAGACAAGGAGCTATGGCCAGAGGATGTGCTTCAGAATGACCTCGAGTCACTGATGACTCGACTCAACGACATCCCCGACCGAGTGCAAGCATGGAAAAGGTCAGCTGCTTGCTGTGGTGCTGACGTGGCCCTATCACTCATCCGTGTTCACTTCAAGGACGCCAAGGAAGAAAAGTTAAAAGCTCTTCAGGTGGCAAACACTAAAAAGCTTCAGTTTCAATCTTTCATGGAGATCTTCATCAACGTAGCCACTCGCATCACGGATGCTATTGACTTGAACACTTTCAACGAGCCAGCTAGTCCTCCTCCTGCCGAATGAAAAACTTGATGATTTGGATTCATTTTCCTCGGAATGCTGAGTGATTATGTAACCGTTAAACTCCTTCGGGCCTGACGCCCGAGTACTTTTGCTTGTGGTTTTAGAAACTTGATGGATTTATCCAAACTTGGTGGTTTTATCCGACTGTAGTTTTCTTGCCTCTGATGTGCTTGTATTTTTTAACTTAGGCAAAGCTAGTTCGTGGCTAAGTCCCCAAGTGGGAGGATCGCTCTCCACTCGGAGTAGTTTTTGTAACTTAGGCGAGTGCGGGATCGCAGCTAAGCCCCCGAGTGGGAGGATTAATCTCCACTCGGAGTGTCTTTGAAACTTAGGCGAGTGCGGGATCGCGGCTAAGCCCCCGAGTGGGAGGATTGCTCTCCACTGAGAGTATTTTTTGAAACTTAGGCGAGTACGTGATATGTCTCCAACGTATCACCTTTTCCTAACGCTTTTCCTCTTGTTTTGGACTCTAATTTGCATGATTTGAATGAAACTAACTCCGGACTGACGTTGTTTTCAGTAGAACTACCATGGTGTTGTTTTTGTGCAGAAATACAAGTTCGCAGAATGGAACGAAACTTTGCGAGGAATTTTTGTGAAATAAATAAGAATTTCTGGAGCCAAGATCCACCAGAGAGGGGCACCTGGGTGGGCACAACCCACCAGGGCGCGCCCCCCTTTCCTGGTGCGCCGAGGTGGGTTGTCCCCCTCCCCCCACAGACCCTGAAATAGACGCTATAAAATCCTATTTTTCCAGAAAAAATCAGGGAGAAAGAATTATCACGATCCACGAGACGGATCCACCGTCACCTCCTATTCTTCATTGGGAGGCCAGATCTAGAGTCCGTTTGGGGCTCCGGAGAGGGGGATCTTCGTTCTTTGTCATCACCAACCCTTCTCCATCGCCAATTCCATGATGCTCCCCACCAGGAGTGAGTAATTCCTTCGTAGGCTCGCTGGTTGGTGAGGAGTTGGATGAGATTCATCATGTAATCGAGTTAGTTTTGTTAGGGCTTGATCCCTAGTATCCACTATGTTCTTAGATTGATGTTGCTATGACTTTGCTATGCTTAATGCTTGTCACTTTGGGCCCGGGTGCCATGATTACAGATCTGAACCGTTTATGTTATCACCATTATATCCATGTTCTAGATCCGATCTTGCAAGTTATAGTGACCTACTACGTGTTATGATCCAGCAACCCCGGAGTGACAATAGTCGGGACCACACCCAGTGATGACCGTAGTTTGAGGAGTTCATGTATTCACTATGTGTTAATGCTTTGTTCTGGATCTCTATTAAAAGGAGGCCTTAATATCCCTTAGTTTCCAATATGGACCCCGCTGCCATGGGAGGGTAGGACAAAAGATGTCATGCAAGTTCTTTCCATAAGCACGTATGACTATTTATGAAATACATGCCTACATGATAACCCACAAGAATAGGGGATCAATTGTAGCCTCTTTCGATAAGTAAGAGTGTCGGACCCAACGAGGAGCTAAAGGTAGAACAAATATTCCCTCAAGTTCTATCGACCACCGATACAACTCTACGCACACTTAACATTAGCTTTACCTAGAACAAGTATGAAACTAGAAGTACTTTGTAGGTGTAACGGGATAGGTTTGCAAGAATATAAAGAGCACGCAAATAAAAACTAGGGGCTGCTTTAGGTAAAGAAGAAATAAAGTTAGTATAGTGAGTGTCGAAAAGTGGTGGTAGGAGTTGCGGAATTGTCCCTAAGCAATTGACTACTTTGCTAGACCGATAGCAAGTTTTATGTGGGAGAGGTCACTGCTAGCATGTCATCCCTGACTTGGAATTCTATGCACTTATGATTGGAACTATTAGCAAGCATCCGCAACTACTAACATTCATTAAGGTAAAACCCAGCCATAGCATTAAGATATATTGGTCCCCCTTCAATCCCATATGCATCAATTTCTATGCTAGGTTGAAGCTTTTGTCACTCTTGCCCTCCAATACATAGTCCTATCAACATACAACTAACCCTATGGTGTGATCCACACGTGCGCTCATATGATGGGCACCAAAGGACAGTAACATAACCACAAGCAATTTCAACCAATCATAGCAATTCACCAATTACCGATAGGACAACGAAAATCTACTCACACATCATAGGATGGCAACACATCATTGGATAATAATATGAAGCATAAAGCACCATGTTCAAGTAGAGGGTACAACGGGTCGCGGGAGAGTGGACCGCTTTAGATAGATGGGGGAAGGTGATGAAGACGTTGGTGAAGATGACAGAGGTGTTGGTGTAGATCGTTGTCGCGATGATGATGGCCCTGGCGGAGTTCCGGCGCCACCGGAAGAGAGGGGGAGAGAGCCCCCCTTCTTCTTCTTCTTCCTTGACCTTCTCCATAGATGGGAGAAGGGTTTCCCCTCTGGTCCTTGGCTTCCATGGCATGGGAGGGGCGAGAGCCCCTCCGAGATTGGATCTCTCTCTCTCTCTCTCTCTCTCTCTCTCTCTCTCTCTATCTCTCTGTTTCTGCATTCCAGATTCTGGCCTTTCACCGTTTCTTATATTCCCGGAGATCCGTAACTCCGATTGGGCTGAAATTTTAACACGATTTCTATCCGTATATTGGATTTCTTGCGGGGGAAGAAGGGCACCAACCTCCTTACGGGGTGGCCACGAGGGCCCAGGGCGCGCCCCCTGCCTCGTGGCCCCCTCGGGCATCGTATCGCGTTGATTCTTCTTCCCAAAAATCACATATATTCCAAAAATCTCCGTCAGTTTTTATCCCGTTTGGACTCCATTTGATATGGATTTTCTGCGGAAAAAACATGCAACAAACAGGAACTGGCACTGGGCACTAGATCAATATGTTAGTCCCCAAAAATAGTATAAAAAGTTGCCAAAAGTATATGAAAGTTGTATAATATTGGCATGGAACAATAAAAAATTATAGATACGACGGAGACGTATCAGCATCCCCAAGCTTAATTCCTGCTCGTCCTCGAGTAGGTAAATGATAAAAGATATTTTTTATGTTGAATGCTACCTAGCATAATCTTGATCATGTAATCTAATCATGGCATGAATATTAAGACATGAGTGATTCAAAGCAATAGTCTATCATTTGACATTAAGACAATAATACTTCAAGGATACTAATAAAGCAATCATGTCTTATCAAAATTGTCATGGAGTTATCACGACAGATGTCCTCGTGATAGGACTTAGTCGTGGAGCCATCACTACAGGTTAATTTAAAGGGGTTAAAGCGGACAAGGGACGCAAGGGTTTATACTGGTTCGGCCCCTTACGATGAAGGTAAAAGCCTACTCCAATTGTGATGGAATTGCTAGGGTTTCGATAACCAGGGAGCGAATCCGCTTTGCCTAGCTCTCGAGTTGTTGTGTGTTGTCCCTAAACCGCCGCCGGGTCGTCCCTTTATATACACAGGTCGACGCCCGCCGGTTTACAGAGTCCCGAGGCCGGATCATCATTGTGTCCAACTCGGTTTCTATTCATCCTATCTTACAATACAAGTTACATGTCAATGTCGGTTTATGTCTACAGGCCTTAACCCGCCTTAGGGCCTTGGGCCTTCATGAAGCGCCATCATCCTTTATCTTCTGGGCTTCTAATTCTTATAAAGTTAACCCGGCCACTCCTGGCCGGTTTATGTCCAGTAGTAATACCCCCAACATTAGGCCCCAGATTGATTTGAATTTATTCATGTCAATCTTCAACACTTAGAAAAATTCCTCCTCTTGCACCTTCGCACAGATCTTGTAAACCGCCCTGACGTCATCCTCCGGTATTTGTGGTAAACCGCCGTGATGTCATCTATTCATTGAAGCCGAAGATGCCTTTTATTAATGAGCATCCAACCATCAAGGTGACAACTTTATTAAATATCCATTTTTGAGCTCCTCGATTCCCGCGCCTGTCGCTTATCTCTTTGCCTTATAAATAGGGCTGAGGCCCCTTTTCTGTTTCCTCCGCTGCCTCTTCGTCTCTTCTTCCTCCTCGCGACGTCCCTGCACCCGAGCGCCGCCGCCGTCGTCAAACTTCGCCCCTGCCTCATCGTTGGCCGCTGCATCACCCTGATTGAACCAGAAAGCCGCGGTACCTCTCCGCCGTTCCCGTCACACTCGTAAGCCTTCTTTCCTTCCACCCTAGATCTTGTATTTAGGGTTTCACTATTCGTCAGAGTTCATCGAAACTCCGATGCTCTTCTTCTCTTATATTTTCTGTAGCATCAAAGGCTAGTTTGGACCTGTTATTCTTGTGCGACCATGGCCATAATCTTATTTTCCTCATTAGACCCCCCTTTATATAGAGAACAACTTATCTGGATCTGCTGAACTATTTAAACACCTGAAGTTTAAACCTGAATATATCCCAGTTTCTGTCACACCTCAGATCTGAAATTTTCATATAAATCTGTGAAACCTGTTTCCCCTTACTTAAGTATTTTTAGATCTGTACACCTCACACCAATATAGGCGGTTTAAAATTTTGAAGTATGATAATCCGGTAGGTACCATTAGTCCCCTTTTAAACCACCAATTCATTTATACTCCGGTTTAACAATATGCATATACCTCTGCTTCTGTTCACTGCTTTACCATTTATAAACACTCTGTCTTAGGCGGTTTATAACTTCCTCCGATTTATCAATTTCACATGCTTGGATTCCATTTCCCTCAACCTGTTGTACCTTATGCATCACCATTAATGAATCATAAACCAGCATTATTTCCTTCCCAGCTCTTCACTTGCAATGGCCAAGCAGTTCTATTCCTGTAACTGGGTCCCTTCCCGGGTTACTGAGGAGCAACTGAATGGAATGGTCAAAATTGGTACCTTACCGAAGAAGAATGAGATCCGGTGGCGAGTTCCTGGGCCAGAAAACCCTCCTACCCCTGGAGAGGGTGAAGTAGTGGTGTTTGCTGATCATATAGGCCGTGGTTTTAAACCGCCTGGATCCAAGTTTTTCCGGGATGTGCTTGCCAGCTTTCAGATCCACCCTCAGGATATTGGACCCAACTCCGTATCCAACATCTGCAACTTTCAGGTTTTTTGTGAAGTGTATCTACAAGAAGAACCAACTGTCGAGCTGTTCCGAGATTTCTTCCATTTAAACCGTCACACTGAATTCATAGACGGACCCAATACTGAACTTGGTGGCGTCTCTATTCAGAAAAGGAAAGAAGTTGAATTTCCTCATGCCAAACTTCACAGTCACCCAAAGGAGTGGAACCAAACTTGGTTCTATTGCAGAGACACCTCTCCTGAAGATGAGAACCCTCTACCAGGTTATCGCGCTCACCGGCTCGCTAATACTCATCCGCTTATGCAACGACTAAGTGCCAAGGAATGGGCCTCATACGCCCCACAACTCACTAAACTTAGAGCTTTCATGGCCAAAGGTTTAACAGGCGTGGACTTCGTCCGTTGCTGGATATCCTGTAGCATTTTGCCATTAAGTCGCCGCTCCGGCTTAATGTGTGAGTATACTGGTGATGTACAAGACTCCCAACATCATATCAATATTCAGCTAACAGATGAGGAAGTCACAGAGTCTGTCAAGAAAATGTTGAATGAACCAGAAGTTGTCTGCAGCCAGACCGGGTTAAGCCCCTTTTACACGCAAAACAAACCGCCCGCTGTAAGTATTTTCTGTGCTTCCGCTTTACACCTGATATTTTTGGACTGTGCAACTTTGAATACCCTCTACCCATTTTTAAACAGGGTGATGATCCGTTCTGGAAAAAGAAACCTCAGGAGAAAGAGGTGAAGCCTTCTCGTCCTAAAACAAAAGCCGTCAAGAAAACTACAAAAGGAAGGCACCTGAACCCATCGGTTTAGAGCTTGATGACGACCTGGATGAACCGGAAGAAGAGGTAGAACTTGATTCACTTGGTTCACTTTTCATGCATCTCATTGACAATGATATTTATCAGGAGGGCGTTGAGGGCAGCCAAGCTGATGATGCAGAGGTAATTATCCTTTCCTCCGGTTTAGACTCTCTGCCAACACAAAAAATCCATCAAGCAGTCCAGAAAGTAAGATTTTCTCACCCTCTTGCTCACTTGGATCCAAAATTTCTTTTGAAGAAGCAGCAGCACGAAGCTCGCCGCACAACCCAGCACAGTGGCCAAATGGTCACTTCGACCGGTTTACCGAACACCCCGGTTCGAAAACGCCGACCCGAGGTCTCACCCACTTCTGACACTTCTTATCCCAAGGCAGGATTTTTCTGACAACCTCTTAATCCGTCCGATTCGAATTATCAGGTGACACCTCCTTCTTCATCCGGCGAATCCACGACCACACAACTCCCTCCTCTTAAGACTGTGGCTGGGTAAGTATTTCAACCCAATCTTTTGATGTTTCACACCTTATATTGTATGCTAACCTTTGCAGCTGTTCTTTTTAGGGCCAAGGCCAGACCCAGTAAGAAGGCCCGGGTGAATAACCCGTCTGACGATCATGTGGTGATTGAATCGGAGCTGACTACCGAACCGGATGGTCCAAATACTGAGGCCACATTTGATGAACCGCCCCCTCAAAATCATAATGTTGATGAACAAGTAGAAGTTGATACTGCTGTGCCAGATGATAAACCGGCAAGTCCAATCCGGGCTGATGACGGACCTTCTAGTCCAGTGAAGACTACTGACAGTCCATCAACTCCAGAAAAGGCTGTTGAAGATAAAGAAGATGAGGCTATTATTACCGGTATTGGCCACACCTCTCCTGGGCATCCTGTTGTATTGGCGAAACATAGTGCCAAAGAAGAACGTGCTGCCATGGAGAAAGGCAAGTGGAGCACCGATTTATCAAGCTATGCCCACTTCAATGCTCAAGAACTCCACTCTGGCTTTCTAAACCGTCTGCACACAAACCGTGATTATGAAGCAGGTTTGGTGAATCTGATGAAGGAACGCTATGAGGTAATGACATAACTTTTCCTTTATTAAGTCCAATTGCAAATACCAACTCTAGTAGGCCCCAAGGGCCGGTTTATGATAGCAATCATAAATCGGTACTTTGTAATATCTCAACCCTTGCATACTTATCCTCCATATGTCAGGTGATCCTTTGAAGTAAACCGGTACTTTATCGTTGTACGCCTGTATTTTTCGCCTGTGTAGTCCCCAAGGGCCGGTTTATCTTTCCAAAGTGAACCAGGATTTTAACCAATGCTTCGATTTTAACAAATGTACATTAGCCCCCAAGTGCCAAAGATAATGTTTGCATTGTATTTGGGACTTGAATTTTTTTTGATAACAAAGCAAATATGCATTAGCCCCCAAGTACAAAGTGCATAACTTGTTATGTGCTTGGTACTTCCAATATATACATCCCACTGATGATATGTCATTCCTTTACAGGCTGAGCTGAGCAAAAAGGACTCCCAAACCGCTGATCTTCAAGAAAACATCAAATTTCAGCAAGCGGAGGCTTCTAAAGCCAAGGAAGAACTGAGCGCCGCCTTAATAGCCATGGAGAAGCTGAAGGAAAATTTTAAGAAGGAACATGCAGATTGGGATGCCGAGAAGGCCGATTTAGCCAAGAAAGCCGAAGACGCAGAAGCAGCCCTTAAACCGGTGGTTGAGGAACTAACCGGTTTAAAGCGGCAAATAAACGCTATGACCTCTGCTGTATTTGGTAAGCGCCCTCATATGGCATGTTTCAAGTCCCCTTTACCTTAGCAGTCACTGGTTTACTGATGCTCGCAATGCTACAGGGACCCGCATTACCCATCTGGGCTCCGATATGCGGATGAAGCTGAAAGCAGCCTACACCTTGATAGACAAATTGTATTCCGGATCCCAACGGGCTATCTGCACTGCTGCGTAGAATAGGCCTCCTCCATTGTTGATAAAAGAAACCATCGAGAAGTTGTCCATGTTGCCTACCCGGCTGGAGGAACTTAAAAAATCAGCTACAAGGTCAGGCGCATTGACTGCGCTAATCCGGGCCAAGGCATGGATTCCAGATCTTGAACTGGCAGATATCGGCCAAGGCTACCCCAGCGTGAAGGAAGATGGTACATAATTCAACAATGATGATCTCCGAAGGCTGACAAGGGAAATGCGGCCTATAGCAAGCAAATTGGCGGATGACACAGATCTATCTCATTATCAACTGGTTTATGATGTTGATCAGAAAAGATATCCCGCACCGATTCATGATGTAGAGGATCTTGTTCCACCAATCCGTAAGCACACTTATGCTCCTGACATTGATCCTTCCCCTCTTATAAGTGAAGAAGCCGTATTCCAAGCGTTAACCAGAATTGATTGGACAACAATTGATTTCCAGCCACTAGGTAGTGAGGAGGAGGATACACCAACTCAAGATGATTCGCAATCTTCAAGTCATCCTGGTGATGAATCTTGACCGGAGGCCGGTTTAACTATCGCAGTCTGCCACTTGTTATTGAAACAATTATTCTTGGTGGGCATTTAAAGCGCCTTGTAATAGGCTAGTTTAAACACTCGCTTGTTATGCCATCGAGCATATTTATTTTGCTTGATACTGATAAATCGCCATGCCTTTGGGATCTATTATATGCATAATCCATTGCAGCTTTTATTTAACGTGTTCCTACATATAAGAACTTGAAAGTGTCCTAGTGGTTTACCATTGGATGGGTCATGATGCCCAAATATGTATATAGCTTGGGTGTATAACCAAGACTGTAATGACCAGATATAAAATAGATGATACCTGTGATATATCTCGTTGGCTGTCCAACTGTTGGGATAATAAGGGTGATAACACCAATCTGGAGTATTGATGACTCCTTCCATTCTTGTCGGTTCATATCAAAACCGTACCGGGTTTTGAGAAACACCGGTTTACTCATATAATTCTGGTGACTTCTAGTAAAAACTAGACCAGATCAAATTATTGCCGGTTTAGAACTAATCATGTACTGACAACTGAGCGTTGAAGGCCATGCCGGGTTGTAATAAACACCGGTTTATCAGAAAATATTCATAAATCCCTTATCAAAAAAGGTTAAAACATTTGCAACAAACACAAGAAAATATGCAAGGCTTTTCATGGGCTACCAGGCCCTAAATCGAGGCTTTTCATGGGCTGCCAGGCCCTAAATCGAGGCTTTTCATGGGCTGCCAGGCCGCTGAGTTAAACCATTTTTCAAAGCCTTTTAAGATGGACCTCAATCTTTAACCAATCATCGTTTTAACTTTGACAAGTTCAGGGTCTATGAGATTGACTTGTCAAACGTTCGATGGGTCATACCAGGTTTACCTGGACGGAGTGGCTTAGTTAAAGAGGCAGGATAACCCGGGGTTTTAGGTGAATACACCTGGCTTCCAAGCCTGGCTTGATAGTCTATTGCAAGGTTACAAACTCTTTGTTCTTTGAGAAGCAAGGAGCCCCCAAGCAATATTTGAGCTATGCTCAGTGGGTACCTATGTTTGAGTTGTGCTTTTGCAACAAACTCTCTTTGGTCCTCATAATTTCCTTTTGGACTTTAGCCTATCAAGAGGTGTAGCCATGGTGTGAATACAACCAAGCCCCCTAGTGATTTCCCTTTGTGGCCTTAAGCCCATCAAGAGGCATAGCTACGGTTTGAATACGACCAAGCCCCCTAGTGATTTCCTTCATATATGCGTGGCATTATAAGCTGGGTGAGTAGAACTCCGCTTTATAAGTAGAAGCCCCCATGTAACCACACATTATGTAAAAACAAAAGAGACCCCACTTTAGCTGAGGCTCCGGTTTATAATATATACATTGTCATAAATATGTACATAAGAAGAGCCTGTGGCTCAAGTATAATAAGGCCGAAGAAGAGTTATATTCCATGGCCGCTGGGTCTCCTCCTCCGATTTGCGTGAGTCTTTGTGCTCTCGAACATCGATAAGGTAGTATGACCCGTTGTGTAGGTTTTTGCTGACCACAAAAGATCCTTCCCAAGGTGGGGATAGCTTGTGCATATCAGATTGATCCTGGATGAGCCGGAGCACCAGATCGCCCTCTTGAAAAGTTCTGGTCTTAACCCAACGGCTGTGATAACGTCGGAGATCTTGTTGGTAAATCGCCGAACGCGCCGCTGCTATATCACGCTCCTCATCTAACAGGTCCAGTGAGTCCTGACGTGCTTTCTCATTCTCAGCTTCAACGTAAGCCGCCGCACGGGGTGAGTCATGACGGAACTAGGAAGAACCGCCTCTGCTTCGTAAACCATGAAGAAGGCGTGTAACCCGTAGATCTGTTTGGTGTGGTGTTGATACTCCATAACACGGAAGGTAACTCCTCCACCCAACAACCCGGCGTCCGCTCTAAAGGAACCATAAGCCTGTGTTTAATACCTCTCAAAATTTCTTGATTTTCCCTCTCTGCTTGACCATTAGATTGGGGGTGAGCCACTGATGACACATCAAGCCGGATGTGCTCACGTTGACAAAATTCTTCCATGGCACCCTTGGATAGATTAGTACCATTATCAGTTATAATGCTGTGTCAAAAACCAAACTGGAATATCACCTTTTTGATGAATTGGACCGCCGTGGCTGCATCACACTTACTGACTGGCTCTGCCTCTACCCACTTGGTAAACTTATCAACCGCCACTAACATGTGGGTCTTTTTGTCCTTGGATCTCTTAAAGGGTCCAACCGTATAGCCCCCAAGTTGCAAACGGCCAAGTGATTGGAATCATTCTCAACTCCTGAGCTGGAACATGAGCGCGGCATGCAAATTTCTGACAACCGTCACACCTTTTTACTAAATCCTCAGCATCAGCATGAGCCATCAACCAATAGAAGCCATGACGAAAAGCCTTAGCCACCAAGGATTTTGAACCGGCATGGTGACCACAACCTCCTTCGTGGATCTCTCGCAAAATCTCACAACCTTCTTGAGGAGACACACAACGCTGAATCGCCCCTTTCACGCTATAACGATGTAACTCCCCATTGATAATGGTCATTGACTTGGATCGCCGGATTATCTGCCGGGCCAAGGTTTCATCGCCTGGTAACTCACCCCGGTTCATACATGCCAGGTATGGGACTGTCCAATCCGGTATAACATGAAGAGCCGCTACCAACTAGGCCTCCGGGTCAGGAATAGCCAACTCCTCCTCTGTGGGTATCTTGACCGACGGATTATGAAGTACGTCGAGGAATACATTAGGTGGCACTGGTTTACACTGAGAGCCTAGACGACTTAAAGCGTCCGCCGCTTCATTCTTTCGCCGGTCTATATGGTCAACTTTATAACCCTTGAAATGACTAGCCACTATGTCCACCTCTCGTCGATATGCAGCCATGAGTGGATCCTTAGAATCCCAAGTGCCAGATACCTGCTGAGCCACCAGGTCCGAGTCACCAAAGCACTTAACTTGGCTTAAATTCATCTCCTTAGCCATCTGAAGGCCATGGAGCAAGGCCTCATATTCAGCTGCATTGTTAGTGCAAGAGAACATTAAGCGGAGAACATAACAAAACTTGTCACCTCGTGGGGAAGTTAATATGACTCCAGCTCCCGAGCCCTCCAATTGTCTGGACCCATCAAAATGAATAGTCCAGTACGTGTTATCTGGCTTGTCCTCCGGTGCCTGCAACTCTGTACAATCATTAATGAAAACCACAAGTGCTTGTGATTTGATTGCTGTACGAGGCGTATATTTTATCCCGTGAGGTCCAAGCTCAATAGACCACTTGGCAATCCGGCTAGTCGCCTCTCTGTTTTGGATGATATCTCCCAGAGGGGCTGAACTAACCACTATGACAGGATGACCTTGAAAATAATGCTTGATCTTCCGGCTTGCCATGAAAACTCCATACACCAACTTCTTCCAGTGCGGGTACCTCTGCTTTGATTCAATAAGCACCTCGCTGATGTAATAAACCGGCCGTTGAGCCGGATACTCCTTTCCGGCCTCCTTGTGCTCCATCACAATAGCCACACTAACAGCCCGGGCATTAGCAGCCACATATAGCAATAAGGGCTCTTTATCAACCGGAGCCGCAAGGACGGGCGACTCGGCCAACTGTCTCTTCAAGTCCTCAAACGCTTTATCAGCCGCGTCACTCCAGACGAAATCATCTGTTTTCTTTAGCATCTGATACAAAGGAATAGCCTTCTCCCCAAGGCGGCTGATAAACCGGCTTAAAGCTGCAATCCGGCCCGCCAAACACTGAACATCATTGATACATGCCAGTTTAGCTAGGGACGTGATAGCTGAGATCTTTTCCCAGTTAGCCTCAATGCCTCTGTTGGACACCAGAAAACCCAAGAGCTTGCCTGCCGGAACACCAAAGACACATTTAGCAGGATTAAGCATCATCTTATAGACCCGAAGGTTATCAAAAGTCTCCCTCAGGTCCTATATCAATGTTTCCTCCTTCTTAGATTTCACCACAATATCATCCACATAAGCATGAACATTGCGCCCAATCTGTTTATGAAGATAATTCTGAACACATCGCTGATAAGTCGCCTGGGCACTCTTGAGCCCAAAAGGCATAGACACATAGCAGAAGGCTCCAAAGGGAGTTATGAAAGCTGTCTTCTCCTAGTCCTTAACTGCCATTTTAATCTGATGATAACCAGAATAAGCATCCAGAAAACACAAATGGTCACAACCCGCCGTAGCATCAATAATCTGATCAATACGCGTGAGAGCAAAGGGATCAGCTGGACAAGCCTTGTTCAAATCTGTGTAATCCACACACATACACCAAGTGCCGTTTTTCTTAAGTACCAGCACCGGATTAGCTATCCACTCAGGGTGAAAAACCTCCACGATAAACCCTGCTGCCAAAAGCCGGGCTACCTCCTCACCAATAGCCTTACGCCTCTCTTTGTTGAAGTGGCGGAGAAATTGTCTGACCGGTTTGAACTTAGGATCTATATTAAGGGTGTGCTCAGCGAGTTCCCTCGATACACCTGGCATGTCAGAAGGCTTCCATGCAAAGATGTCCCGGTTCTCACGGATGAACTCGATGAGCACGCTTTCCTATTTCGGATCCAGGTTAGAGCTAATATTGAACTGCTGAGATGAATCACCAGGAACAAAATCAACCGTTTTAGTGTCCGCAGCCAATTTAAATTTCAGTGCCAGATCATGCTCTGTAGTTGGCTTTTTCAGAGAAGTCATATCCGCCGGATCAACATTGTCCTTATAAAACTTCAGCTCCTCTGTGGCACAAACTGACTCAGCATAAGCCGCATCCCCTTCTTCACACTCTAAGGCAATCTTCCTGCTCCCATGTATCGTGATGGTCCCCTTATGACCCGTCATCTTAAGCTGCAGATAAACATAACACGGCCTCGCCATGAACTTAGCATAAGCCGGCCTCCCGAACAGGGCATGATATGGACTCTTGATTTTCACCACCTCAAAAGTCAATGTCCCTGATCTGGAATCATAATCATCTCCGAAAGCCACCTCTAGAACTATCTTGCCAACCGGATATGCCGATTTACCAGGCACCACACCATGAAAGACGGTGTTCGACGGCTTAAGATTCTTATCTGTCAGCCCCATGCGACGGAAGGTGTCATAGTAAAGGATATTGATACTGCTCCCTCCATCCATAAGCACCTTGGTGAACTTGTAACCCCCAACCCGAGGTGCCACTACTAAGGCCAGATGACCTGGATTATCAACCCGGGGAGGATGATCCTCTCGGCTCCATAAAATGGGTTGCTCCGGCCATCTCAAATACTGAGGCACCACCGGATCAACGGAGTTCACGGCCCTTTTGTGAAGCTTCTGATCGCGCTTACACAAGCTAGTGGTAAAGACATGATACTACCCGCTATTCAACTTCTTCGGATTGCTCTGATAACCCGACTGCTGCTGCTACTGATTCCCCTGATGGTTATAACCTCCCTGATTGCCCTGATTACCTTGATTGCCATGTCCGGTTTGATTGCCTTGGAATCCTGGACCGGCGCTGCCACCACCATAACCCGGCCCATGAAAACCGCCTCCTGAACCGCCGGGCGGGCCATTATCATATTGAAACATATTGGAATTTTTGAACTCTCGCATGATGAAGCAATCCTTCCAAAGATGCGAGGCTGGCTTCTCTTTCAATCTGTGCTTTGGACAAGGTTGATTTAACAGGCGCTCCAGATTGGGGCCCGACCCTCCGCCCCGCTGGGGCGGTTTACCCTTGCGACGCTGACCGTTATGCTGGGCATTGGTGTTAGCCACAAAGTCCAAGCTATTATCCGCCTCGCGCTTACCATTGTTCCCATGGCCTGCCGGGTTATGCTGCTGCCCCTTGGCACTGCCGTTCTTTTTCCCCTTCCCTGGTTTGTCCTCCTCGGAATCAGGGTCCTTGGTACTATCCGAATCGACATATTTAACCAAAGCGATCATTTGACATGTCATTACAATGACGTTTGAGCCTTCCCAACTTCAGTTTTAATGGCATAAACCGGCAGTTTCCCTCCAACGTCAAGACTGCTGTATCAGCATTGATGCGGTCTGATGAATGCAAAATAGCTGAGACTCGCTTCACCCAATGGGTCATAGACTCCCCATCCTCTTGAACACAAGTGGCTAGGTCCACAATTGACATGGGCTTCTTACATGTATCCTTGAAATTCTGGATAAACCGTCTCTTTAACTCGGCCCATGATGCAATGGAATTAGCTGGTAAACTCTTTAACCAGGTACGGGCCGTTCCTTCCAACATCATGGTGAAATATTTAGCGCACACCGCTTCATCCACATCCAGCATCTCCATTGCCATCTCATAACTCTCAACCCATGATTCAGGGGGAAATCGGCAGTGTAATTGGGCACCTTACGAGGGCCTTTAAAATCCTTGGGCAGTCGCACATTACGCAAGGCCGGGGTGAGGCATGGTACCCCCAAAGAATTGAAGACCACACCTGGCTCCACTGAGGTGGTTGGACGAACCGGAGTAGGCTGACGAGCTGCGTGCTGAGCTGCTAACTCGGCCTCTCGACGTGCTCAACCATGATCCACCATGTTTTGTGCATTAGCACCACCACCCACCGGGTTACGGTGCCGCGCACTGCTTGACACAGACGGTTCATCAATATGCCTGCTGTAGCTCTGGCTTGGACGGGGTGTGGAATGGATCCTCTCACGACTATGCGAATAAGCTTGCTGCTGGGTTAAAGCCGTTTGGAGGAGTTCCCTAGCCCGTCGTGTCTCAACCGCCACTGGTGACCTGCCTTCGATCGGGAGAGCTGCCAATCATGAAGTGGCGGGCACAATGTTATCCAACGGGTTGGAGTAATGCCCCGGGGGCGTCGGAACGCGCTGTGACACAATGTTGTTCTGACAAGGCGGTTCCATCGTGCGCGGCTGAACCAGCGCTCCTATTACCGGTGCCTCAGTCCGGTTTACCACTAGCTGGTTACTGGTTCCTGCTCCTGGCGTGTTGAAGAGATGTCTTGGCTCATAACCCGGCAGGAGGTGCGACCAGTATCTCCTCCTCATGACATCATCTGAGGCACTCTGATCTAGCCTAAGCCGATAGGCCTGAGCTTCTAACTCGGCCCGTTCTGTAGCCATCCCGGCGTTCTCTGCTACCAGGTCCACTTTAGCCTAAGTTATCTGATCCTTCACCTTTGCAATATCCGTGTTGTGCTGATCTTGATTTGCCGCATCCACCTCCGCTGCTAGCAACGTTGCTAAAGCGTCGAATAAATCAGACAAAACCTAAGCCGGAGGCGGCGCAGAGCCCCCTGCCCCTGCTAGCATTGCTGTTGCTGAATCGGAGATCATTGCCGCAGTGGTAGAAGAGTGCTGTGCTGGCTGTGTACCGGCCATGAAGACCGCGACCCAGTTTGGAAGATCAAGGGGGCCTGGAATACTGTTGCCATCGGAACCTACACTAATCCGGCCATCCTACAGTTGGTAAAGTGACTCGGTCTCTCCGGTTGAAGACTCATCGTCGGAACAGACAACGGTTTCTCCATCAGATGCCGGTCCATCCTCATATTCCGCTCCATGGATGACACCTACAAAGACATGCCTTGCTGCGGGCTGAACCTAGGAAGGGCTTGCACGCTGAGCCGTCTCGATGATGTCGGTGTAGGTGTCTGGCTCAGGGTCCGGTTCACCAATCTTGCCGATGAAGACATGAATTCCGCCAAAGGGGACCCAGTATCCGTATTCAATTGAACCGGCCTCAGGACCCCATCCCGCGTCGTCGATGTAAAGCTTGCCGCGACAACTTTTAGTCATCCGGCCCACAGCGTATCCCTTGAGTCCTTCGAAGCTGCCCTTCAAGAACTCGAAACCATCGTGCGATAGCCCCACGGTGGGCGCCAACTATCGTGGAGTTGTCACGGTAGATGTTATCGTGATAGGACTTAGTCGTGGAGCCATCGCTACGGGTTAACTTAAAGGGGTTAAAGTGGACAAGGGACGCAAGGGTTTATACTGGTTCGGCCCCTTATGATGAAGGTAAAATCCTACTCCAGTTGTGATGGAATTGCTAGGGTTTCGATGACCAGGGAGCGAATCCGCTTTGCCTAGCTCTCAAGTTGTTGTGTGTTGTCCCTAAACCGCCGTCGGGTCGTCCCTTTATATACATAGGTCGACGCCCACCGGTTTATAGAGTCCCGAGGCCGGATCATCATTGTGTCCAACTCGGTCTCTATTCCTCCTATCTTACAATACAAGTTACATGTCAATGTCGGTTTATGTCTATAGGCCTTAACCCGCCTTAGGGCCTTGGGCCTTCTTGAAGCACCATCATCCTTTATCTTCTGGGCTTCTAATTCTTATAAAGTTAACCCAGCCACTCCTGGCCGGTTTATGTCCAGTAGTAATATCCCCAACAAAAATTACATGGCCAAAGAAA
This sequence comes from Triticum dicoccoides, assembly GCF_002162155.2. Classification (NCBI taxonomy): domain Eukaryota; kingdom Viridiplantae; phylum Streptophyta; class Magnoliopsida; order Poales; family Poaceae; genus Triticum; species Triticum dicoccoides. Next base: position 211,901,318 of record NC_041388.1, read on the forward strand.
GTTATCCCTACAAAATCATATGGTCTGGCTATGCTCCGTCTTCACCACACAAAATAGTCAAATCATGCACAACCCCGATGACAAGCCAAGCAATTGTTTCATACTTTTGACGTTCTCAAACCTTTTCAGCTATCACGCAATACATGAGCATGAGCCATGGATATAGCATTATAGGTGGAATAGAATATGATGGTGGAGGTTGTGTGGAGAACACAAAAAGGAGAATGTCTCACATCGACACGGCTAATCAACAGGCTATGGAGATGCCCATCAATTGATGTCAATGCGAGAAGTAGGGATTGCCATGCAACGGATGCAGTAAGAGCTATAGGTGTATGAAAGCTCAAACTAAAACTAAGTGGGTGTGCATCCAACTTGATTGCTCATGAAGACCTAGGGCATTTGAGGAAGCCCATTGTTGGAATATACAAGCCAAGTTTTATAATGAAAATTCGCACTAGTATATGAAAGTGATAACTCAAGAGACTCTCTATATGAAGAACATGGTGCTACTCTGAAGCACAAGTGTGGCACAAGGATAGTAACATTGTCCCTTCTCTCTTTTCTCTCATTTTTTTATTTTTTTTCTCTTTTTTGTAGGCTTCTTTGGCCTCTCTCTCTTTTTTTGGGGCTTCTCTGGCCACTTTTATTTTGATAACCTCACATGGGACAATGTTCTAATAATGATGATCATCACACTTTTATTTACTTACAACTCGATACTAGAACAAAATATGACTCTATATGAATGCCTCCGGCAGTGTACCGGGATGTGCAATGATCTAGCGTAGCAATGACATCAAAAAACGGACAAGCCAGGAAAACATCATGCTAGCTATCTTACGATCATGCAAAGCAATATGACAATGATGCTCAAGTCATGTATATGAAGATGATGGAAGTTGCATGGCAATATATCTCGGAATGGCTATGGAAATGCCATGATAGGTAGGTATGGTGGCTGTTTTGAGGAAGATATAAGGAGGCTTATGTGTGATAGAGCGTATCATATCACGGAGTTTGGATGCACCGGCTAAGTTTGCACCGACTCTCAAGGTGAGAAAGGGCAATGCACGGTATCGAAGAGGCTAGCAATGATGGAAGGGTGAGAGTGCGTATAATCCATGGACTCAACATTAGTCATAAAGAACTCACATACTTATTGCAAAAATCTATTAGTCATCGAAACAAAGTACTACGCGCATGCTCCTAGGGGGATAGATTGGTAGGAAAAGACCATCGCTCGTCCCCGACCGCCACTCATAAGGAAGACAATCAATAAATACCTCATGCTCCAACTTCGTTACATAATGGTTCACCATACGTGCATGCTACGAGAATCACAAACTTCTACACAAGTATTTCTACAATGCACAACTACCCACTAGCATGACTCTAATATCACCATCTTTATACCACAAAACTATTGCAAGGAATCAAACATATCATATTCAGTGATATACAAGTTTTATGTAGGATTTTATGACTGACCATGTGAATGACCAATTACTGTCATCTCTCTAAATAGATAAAAGTGAAGCAAGAGAGTTTAATTCTTTCTACAAAAGATATGCCCATGATCTAACAAATATAAGTGAAGCAAAAGAGCATTCTACAAATGGTGGTTTTCTATGTGAAGAGAAACATGCAATCCAAACTTCAAATGATATAAGTGAAGCACATGAAGCATTCTATAAAGCCATACTCAAAAGATATAAGTGAAGTGCAAAGAGCATTCTATATATCAACCATGGACTATCTCATACCTGCATGTTGCGTCAAAGAAAAGTGAAAACTAAATGCAAAATACGCTCCAAGATTTGCACATATCGCATGAACAAAACGAATCCGAAAACATACCGATACTTGTTGAAGAAAGATGGGATGCCTTCCGGGGCATCCCCAAGCTTAGACGCTTGAGTCTCTTTGAATATTTACTTGGGGTGCCTTGGGCATCCCCAAGCTTGAAATCTTGCCTCTCCTCCTTCTCCTCACATCGAGACCTCCTCGATCTTTGAACACTTCATCCACACAAAACTCAACAGAAAGCTCAGTAAGATCCGTTAGTATAATAAAGAAAATCACTACTCTAAGTACTGCTGCAAACCAATTCATATTTTGTTTTTGCATTGTAGCTACTGTAATATAACTTTTCCATGGCTTAATCCACTGATAGAAATCGATAGTTTCATCAAAAAAGCAAACTATGCATCAAAAACAGAATCTCTCTTAAACAGGACAGTCTGTAGTAATCTGAACATTCACCGTACTTCTGGTACTCCCAAAATTCTGAAAAATAGGAAAAATAAACAATGTGTATAGAAAGACAGCAAAAGGTTTCAGAACCGTTTGACGTTCCAGTAAAAATGTAAAATCGCGCACTACAGCCAAAGTTTCTATTTTGCACCGCACAAACCAACAAGCAATGTAAACATCCTAAAGGCAAATCTTGGCACATTATTTTTATTTTTAAACTTTATAAAAGCGCACAACAGAAATAAATGACTCTCTAAAACTTCCAGGTTGTCTCCCTGGCAGCGCTTTCTTTAAAGCCATGAAGCTAGGCATATAGTGCTCAAGTAACGGATCCACCCGGATCCCAAGGTATATCAAAGCCAATTTTAATTAACAATGATTTTTGATTTAGTAGTGAGCACAAAGTAACATATATCATGCAACAACGAAGCCTAACTCTCTTCCTATGCATTGGCATGTCATAAAAGAACAATTCATGCACACATAGTAAAGGCCGATGCATAGTATAAACAGTTTCTTGCAATTTTATCTTATTGGAAACATGGAGAGGAGGAGATGTAGTTCCTCTCTCATAATAATTGCAAGTAGGAGCAAAAAGCACATGAATATTATATCTATCAAAATCATCATGTGTAGTAGTAAAACACAACCCATCAATATAATCCTTAATAAGGGCAAACTTCTCCGATATAGTGTAGTCGGGAGAATTCAAAAAGATAATAGGACTATCATGCATGGGTGAAATAGCAACAATTTCATGTTTAATATAAGGAACTATAGCAAGTTCATCTCCATAAGCATAATTCATATTGGCATCTTGGCCACAAGCATAGCAAGCATCATCAAAACGGGATATTTCAAAAGAACCAACATGATCGTAGCAATCATCCTTCGGTAAGCACAAAGGGAAATTAAACAATGTATGAGTTGATGAGTTACTCTCATTAGAAGGTGGGCATGGGTAGCTAATCTGCTCTTCCTCCTTTTGTTCTTTGCTCTCCTCATCATCTTTTTCATCCAATGAGCCCACAGTTTTATCAATTCCTTCTTCCATAGACTCCTGCAAACTATTAGTCTCTTCTTGGACAATAGAGGAGTCCTCAGTATATGGTTTAACATAGGCATTAGAAGCATAATTATCATAACAATATTTAAGTATGGCAAAATTTTCAGGTCTGTAAACAGCATCATCAAGATTTTCACACTGTTTAAACAAAGATTCAATTTCATAAGCACCCATAAAAGCAACAAATTCTTCTATTTGTTCCACATCATAGTAATCATATATACCATTAGCATAAGAAGCCAAGGTTTTATCATCATTAAATTTGCATGAAAAGGGAAGGTGTGGAGCCTTCATCCTAGAGCAACAAGTATAATCTGTAACACCCACCATGCGGCTATATCTCCCATGTGTCGGGGCACGACTTAGAGGCATAGCCGCATGGTAGGTTTGTCGCAAGATTGGTAATCTTCACACAATCCCATGTACTGAATAAGAAAGGGATAAAGAGTTGACTTACAATTGCCACTTCACACAAATACACGTTAAACATACATCATCCAGAGTACAATCAAGGTTCGACTATGGAACCAAAATAAAAGAAGACAACCCCAACTGATAGATCCCCGATCGTCCCAACTGGGTACCACTACTGATCAACCGGAAAAGACACATAACAACGATCAAGATCTTCATCGATATCCCACTTGAGCTTGGTTGCGCCACCTGCACTGGTATCATTGGCACCTGCAACTGTTTGGAAGTATCTATGAGTCACGAGGACTCAACAATCTCACACCCGTGAGATCAAGACTATTTAAGCTTATGGGTAGGGTAGGGTAATGAGGTGGAGCTGCAGCAAGCACTAAGCATATATGGTGGCTAACATACGCAAATAAGAGCGAGAAGAGAAGCAACGCAACGGTCGAGAAGCTAGAAGTGATCAAGAAGTGATCCAGAAACTACTTACGTGCAAGCATAACACAAGACCGTGTTCACTTCCCGGACTCCGCCGAGAAGAGACCATCACGGTTACACACACGGTTGATGCATTTTAATTAAGTCAAGTGTCAAGTTCTCTACAACCGGACATTATCAAATTCCCATCTGCCACATAACCACGGGCACGGCTCTCAAAAGTTTAAACCTGCAGGGGTGTCCCAACTTAGCCCATCACAAGCTCTCATGGTCAATGAAGGATATTCCTTCTCCCGAAAAGACCCGATCAGTCTCGGAATCCCAGTCACAAGACATTTTGACAATGGTAAAACAAGACCAGCAAAGCCGCTCGATGTGCTGACAATCCCGATAGGAGCTGCACATATCTCGTTCTCAGGGCAACACCGGATGAGCAATCCATACAACTAAAACCAGCCGTCAAGTTTCCTTGAGGTGGCGCTACAAGGGGCTCTAGTTCGGACCAACACTTAGAGAAGCACTGGCCTGGGGGGGTTAAAATAAGGATGACCCTCGGGAGTGCGACTCCCAAGGGAAAAGTAGGTGGTGGTGAGGCAAAAGGTAAAACCAAGGTTGGGCCTTGCTGGAGGAGGTTTATTCAAAGTGAACTGCCAAGGGGTTCCCATAACACCCAACCACGTAAGGGACGCAAAATCAAGGAACATAACACCGGTATGATGGAAACTAGGGCGGCAAGAGTGGAACAAAACACCAGGCATAAGGCCGAGCCTTCCACCCTTTACCAAGTATATAGATGCATTAATTAAAATAAGAGGTATTGTGATATCCAAACATATCCATGTTCCAACATGGAACAAACTTCAGCTTCACCTGCAACTAGCAACGCTATAAGAGGGGCTAAGAAAAAGCGGTAACATAGCCAAACAACGGTTTGCTAGGAAGGTGGGTTAAAGGCTTGACATGGCAATATGGGAGGCATGATATAACAAGTGGTAGGTAGCGCGAGAAAGCGATAGAACGAACAACTTGCAAGCAAAGATAGAAGTGATTTCGAGGGTATGGTCATCTTTCCTGAAATCCCGCAAGGAAGAAGAACGAGTCCATGAAGAAGACAAGCGGACGTAGTCGAATGAATCCTCACAACTCCGGAACAAAAACAAAGCTAACGAGAGAAGCAACCCGGAAAGAAGCAAGCAACATAGTAAACACACCAGCATAAACATGGCATGATGCACAACCAAAGGTGATGCATTTCTGGTTTAAATGAGGCATGGCATGGCAAAGTGCACAAAGAACGCTAGAAGTTAAGTGGAGCTCAATATGCAACGAGTTGCATATTGACGAAACACCACATGACTTATTTAGTTCTCTCCCGTTTATGTACTCAATAATATTAAATGTTTTTAAACATGGCAAGGGGTGAAGCATATGAAAACTACCTATCTAGGCAAGTTCAAATGAGGCCGGAAATAACAAACAATAATTCCGGTAAATCCCCACATGCAATATTTGAATTTGGTACTGTTCTGCCCTAAACATAATTTTAGAGCTATTAAACATGCAAAGTAATGCCACCATGTTAAACTATGCATTTTCTACCCCATTTACATATAAAGTTTATTAAATTCCGAGTTACGGTTATTTAGTTGTGAATTAAAACATTTTAGCATGGCATTTAAGCAAATTAATGCAAACAACAGTTTAAACATTTTAAACATAGATGAAAGTGGCAAATTATGAAACTAGACAAAATTCTAAGCATATTACATATAAAGTTTAATTAATTTCGATGCATGATTATTTAATTATGAGCAATGGAAGAAAATGGCATTTCTGTAATATGCATGTCCAGGATATTTAGCAAAATACGTCCAAGGGAAAAAAATGTCCGTGGGCTGAAACTTAGCTGGCCAAACAGGAGAAAGAAAGAAAAAACAAAAGGTGGGGCGCTGGGGTGTGGCCTCACCCAGTGGGCCTTGGCCCGTTCGACGGAGAGGAGGGCCGGCAGGGGAGCTGGGCCTGCGGGGCACAGGCAGCAGAGGCGAGGCACTGGGCCTGGGCATGGTCAACGCAACAGGGGATCGAGCAGAGACTTGGCGCTTGAGACGAACTGGAGGGGCACCATCCTCGTCAGGAACCGATGAAGACGACAGCGAGAGGGACTCCGGCAGGCGACAACGTAGCTTCGGCGGTGTAGCTTGGCGCGGTCGCTGGAGACTGACTTGGTGAGGCAGGGGCGCGCGATGGCCGGTGCTGCTGCTCCTTCGGTGGCCGACGCGGAGGAGCATGGCCGGTGCGACAGAGCTGCTGGTCCGGCGACGCAGGGGAAATCGAGCGGGACTTGGCACTGGAGCTTCAAATGAAACAGGGCGCAACAGCGGCAACATGGGGGCGCGAAGCAGAGGCAAAGACAGCGGCTGGCGACGGACTCGGCGCGACGACGGCGAACTTGGCGCGTACTCCGGTGAGGGCGGCGCTGCTCCTTAACGCCACCAGGCGGCAGAGGTTGGGAACGGCCGGAGACGCAGGGGCCGCGCTCATGTGCTCGTTTCCGAGCAGAACATGGAGCAGGGCGCCAGCGCTGCTTGAAGCAAGGAGTCCAATGGCAAGGTACAGACGAAGAAGACAAGGCGGCGCAGGACAACCGCGGGTCTGGTCGGCGGTGGGGCCGAGGAGATGAGGCCGAGTGGAGGAGAAGAAGGGCGGAGCTTGATGCGGGACGACGGAGGTTGAGGCCATCCATGCCGCGACGGCGGGAGCTTCTGTTTAAAAGAACGAGGGAGAGAGATCAGAGGAAGGGGAGAGCAAGGGAAGAACAGAGCCAATAAGGGAGGCGCTCATCTGCAGGCTCCTGCGAGATGCTGGTTCTGCGGAAGGCAGCTGGTTACGGCCAGAGGAAGGAGGAGGTCATTGGGCGGCGGTGGAGGTGCTGGTGGTGGTGAGAGGATGGGGTCGAGGATGAAATCAAGGAGGGAGATGGTTGCAGGTGGTTGGTTTGATCGGATCTGGGAGGATCCCGAGGTGGATGCAGGAGTGTGGCAGCGTGTAACACCCCAGATATGATTTTCCTAATATGTAATCCAACTCTTGCCATTTCCGGCCTTAAGTTATTTTATTTTCTCGGGTTCGGGTTTTTGTCTCCATGTGTTGTTGTCGTTTTCATGCATCTCATATCATGTCATCATGTGCATTGCATTTGCATACGTGTTCATCTCATGCATTCGAGCATTTTCCCCATTGTCCGTTTTGCATTCCGGCGCTTCGTTCTCCTCCGGTGGTCATTTCTACCTTTCTTTCGTGTGTGGGGATTAAACATTTCCGGATTGGACCGAGACTTGCCAAGCAGCCTTGGTTTACTACCGGTAGACCGCCTGTCAAGTTTCGTACCATTTGGACTTCGTTTGATGCTCCAACGGTTAACCGAGGGACCGAAAAGGCCTCGTGTGTGTTGCAGCCCAACACCCCTCTAAGTTGGCCCAAAACCCATCAAAACCCTCTCCATCATCTAGAGCGTTCGATCACGATCGCGTGGCCGAAAACCGCACCTCATTTGGACTCTCCTAGCCCCCTCTATGCCTATATATACCCCCCCTTTCCAAATCTCGGATCCCCTCCTTGAAACCCTAGTCCCCCCTCCATCCGCGCGCCGGACACGTCCGGGCCGCGCCGGACGTTTCGCGCCGCCGCCCCGCAGCCACTAGCGTCGTGCCACGTGGCCGGCCGCCTCCTCCCACCGCCGCGGCCCGCCTGGGCCCGAGGAGGGCCCCCGAGGCCCATCCGCCGCCTTCCGCCACCCGGTCGTCTCCCCGCCGCCCGACCGACCCGCGCCGCCCTCCGCCTTGACGCCGTTCGCCTCCACCGCCACCGCTCCGCCGTCCTCCGGCGACGCGCGCCCCGCCGTTGCAAGCTCCGGTGGCCGGAGCACCGTGCCGCACCGAGCGCCTAGCCGCGCCACTCGTCGTCGGCGTCCCGCGCCTCCTCCTCGCCTACTCGTCGCCGGCGACCGGCTCCTCCTCCGCCGGAAAACCTCGCCGGCGACCTCGGACCCTTCGCGGGTGAACAGTGGATCTTGCCGGGTGAATAGTAAACCCTAGATCCGCGAGGTGATTTTTTCCTAAGTCCCTGATTCCCAGATCCATGTGCCCATGTTCATCGTGCCTTAACTTTGCATCCGTAGCCCCGTTTTGGGCATATAGATTATCAAAATGTTCGTCTCAGAGAGTACATCATTTCATCTCATTGCATCATTTTCATTTGAGTTCATCTTGATGCCCGAAATGCTGTTAGAAGAGTGCTACTTGAGATAATTGTGAGATGTGCTGCTCCATTTAGATATTTGTCATTTTTGCCATGATTAATGTGTGCATGATATGCCCTTGAGCTCTACATATGTTTTGTTAAGGGTTTTGCCATATTTCCAGAGGTGCAACCCATGTATTTTTGTGATGTGTGTGGTTACTAGCACAAGCTTGCAAAGTGAGGCACTTGGTAATGCTGATTTCAGGGACTTAGCGTTTCCACTAAGTCCTTGACCTGTTTATCTCATATTGCCATATGTTCATGTCGTTTCCTAGTGATCCGTGCCTCTTTTAAGGATGATCAGTAAGGATGTTTTATTAATCTTGTAGTGCTCTATCCATCCATATCTTTGTTTGCAATTATGGAGCACCCTAGCTTGAGTCAATCGAGCTATTCTTTTGCTATTTCGTGAATCTGGGCAGATTGTCTACTTGTTAGCAATTTTGCCGAGGATGTTGTAGTTGATCCGTGCATGCTATGTTATTGTTCTTGCCATGTCTAGCTTGCATTTTGTGTATTCTTGATGGGTGTACGCTTAGGTTTTCATGACTTGCTCCGTAGTGAGTGCATCGAGCTCGTAAACATGCCTACTTGATATTTGTTTCAGCATGCTCCAGTTTTCACTAAGTCTATGATCTGATTATGTTTTTGCCATGTTCACATGCTTGCAAATGTATTTTCTGATCCCTTTTGGCTCAAGGTCACTAAGGGACTTTTGTTAAGCTCTTTGATTATCTCCATGCCATGCTTTACTTTGCCATGTTCAGGTCCTGTAGCATATAGTTTTCATGCTCCGAAGAGTGCTATCTGATCTGAAATTCCAGACAAGTGTTAATTTCACTAAGTCTGAGATCTGTTTACCATATGCATTTTTGCCATGTTTGTTTGAACCTGTTAATGGATGATTTGGCCATAGCTCAGTGCTAGACTTTTGTTAAGCATCATAAATTCATTCCATCCATGTATTTTGATGCCATGTTTGAGTGCTGTAGCTTGTTCATCTCATTGCATTTAGATGGCTACTTGCTGTAAATCGCAGACCGGTGTCATATTTGAATCGCTTGCCATTTCCAAACCGTAGCTCCGATTCCGGCGTTCTTTATATCGTTTTCAAGCAATTTCATCTCATCTTTCCAGTGGGACACTTGGATTTCCATGTTGGGGCCAGGTTAATGCATCCCTTGTCAAATCTTTCATATGCATCCCGCATCGCATCCCGCATAGCATACCATCATTGCATCATATTCTTTGAGCTTTGCACGTGGTTGATTGTGTTCCGTTTGCTTGTTCCGCGTAGCATACCATCATTGCATCAACTCTGACAACTTTGTAGGCAAGATGATCATACCCTCGAAATCACTACTATCTTTGCTTTGCTAGATGCTCGCTCTTTTGCTATGCCAATGCTACGATCCCTACCACTTGCTTTCAAGCCTCCCAAATTTCCATGTCAAACCTCTAACCCACCATGTCCTAGCAAACCGTTGATTGGCTATGTTACCGCTTTGCTCAGCCCCTCTTATAGCGTTGCTAGTTGCAGGTGAAGATTGGAGACCGTTCCTTGTTGGAACATTATTTACTTGTTGGGATATCATTATATTGCCATGTTATCTTAATGCATCTATATACTTGGTAAAGGGTGGAAGTCTCGGCCTCTCGCCTAGTGTTTTGTCCCACTCTTGCCGCCCTAGTTTCCGTCATATCGGTGTTATGTTCCCGGATTTTGCGTTCCTTACGCGGTTGGGTTATAATGGGAACCCCTTGATAGTTCGCCTTGATTAAAGCTTTTCCAGCAATGCCCAACCTTGGTTTTACCATTTGCCACCTAGCCTCTTTTTCCCTTGGGTTTCCGGAGCCCGAGGGTCATCTTATTTTAAACCCCCCCGGGCCAGTGCTCCTCTGAGTGTTGGTCCACCTGTCAGCTGCCGGTGGCCACCAGGGGCAACTCTGGGCTAGCCTACCCGTACCTAAGACAATCTGAGTGTGCCCTGAGAAAGATATATGTGCAGCTCCTATCGGGATTTGTCGGCACATTCGGGCGGTGTTGCTGGTCTTGTTTTAACCTGTCGAAGTGTCTTGAAGAACCGAGGTACCGAGTCTGATCGGAACGTCTCGGGAGGAGGTATATTCCTTCGTTGACCGTGAGAGCTTGTCATGGGCTAAGTTGGGACTCCCTTGCAGGGATTTGAACTTTCGAAAGCCGTGCCCGCCGTTATGGGCAGATGGGAATTTGTTAATGTCCGGTTGTAGATAACTTGAACCTTAACTTAATTAAAAATGAATCAACTGAGTGTGTTACCGTGATGGTCTCTTCTCGGCGGAGTCCGGGAAGTGAACACGGTGTTGGAGTAATGCTTGCGCAGGTTGTCCTCTAGTTGCTCGTTCGCGCTTTGCCTCCTCCTCTCGCTCTCTTTTGCAAATAGGATAGCCACCATATATGCTAGTCGCTTGCTGCAGCTCCACATATTTACCTTGCCTTTCCTATTAAGCTTAAATAATCTTGATCGCGAGGGTGCGAGATTGCTGAGTCCCTGTGGCTCATAGATTACTTCCAAACCAGATGCAGGGCCTGATGATTCCGCTCCAGGTGACGCGCTTGAGCTCAAGTGGGAGTTCGACGAGGACTCTCAATGATACTACGTGTCTTTCCCTGATGATCAGTAGTGGTGCTCAGTTGGGGGTGATCGGGACCGTGTCGCATGTTGGGTTATTTTTTATTTTGGCGCCGTAGTCGGGCCATGAGTGTTTGAATGTTGTAATGCTATTTATGTACTTTGATTGACATGGCGAGTGTAAGCCAACTATGTATCTCCCCTTTATTATTTATATTACATGGGATGTTGTGAAGATTGCCTAACTTGCGACATTGCTTTCAATGCGGTTATGTCTCTAAGTCGTGCCTCGACACGTGGGAGCTATAGCCGCATCGAGGGCGTTACAAGTTGGTAATCAGAGCCTTCCCCGACCTTAGGAGCCCCATTGCTTGATCGTTATTAGAGGCCGAGTTGTGTCTAGAAAAATGTTTTGAGTCATTTAGGAATTATATATCGCAGAGTTTAGGAATTCTTTTTACTCCCCAGTCTCCTCATCGCTCTGGTAAGGCATCCTGACGTAGAGTTTTGACTCTTCTCTTCTCAAATTTCACTAAATTTTTTTTAGGATCACGCGGGTATCTTGGAATCGTTCCGATGGTTTTGTGACGAGAACATTGTCTTGGTGCCTCCTGTCAGGGGTTTTGTGGAAGTGTCCCGGGGAGTTGAGCTCTGAGGTGTTGTCGTCATAATTTTATCGTTGCAGTTCTGGAATACCTGAGTTTAGTACGCCGACATCGAAAATCTCTTTTATGCAGTTCGTTGGTGAGATAACCTCGACGCCACCCAGTACTGGGGCGGGAGTTCGGGAGTATCGCCATAACTTGTATAACGGATGCTTTTCAAAGGTTGAGGTAGATGGTTTCCGAAGTTTTTCTTGGTTATGTGTTGAAGGATGGATACAGCTGGATGTAGAATTTGCTAGATTTGGGTGAGATATTATGCTTCCCCTGTATCCCCAACACCTGATTGCATAACCGAAAAGGTTCAGGAGTTTCATAGGTGGGAATTCTTGTAGCTCTAGTTCTTCTTCCATGGATATTTGGTTTGAGATTGGGATTTCTTACCGAGTATTCGTTCTTGATATGTACCTTGTTGATTTATTTCTCTACCTAAATTCTAAGTGGCTTCTCAATTTGTGGATATGTGACCATTTCAAGAGGAATGCATTCGTTCATTTTGTTCGGATGTGAAGACTATATGTTGCAATTTTCATTTCGTTGAATTCATCTTCAATATTTGTCTGTCAATGTGCTAATGGTGGTCAACCTCTTCAGGATGGCTCCCGCTAAGAGCACCAATCAGAATCAGAATCAAGATCCGCCACCACCTCCACCTCCTCCGGAGGCATGGCAAGCTGTGATGGCCGCAACCAATGCAAACACACAGTTGATCATGCAAATTCTCCAAGAGCGCAATCAAGGAAACCAAGGGAACCAAGGCAACAATCAGAATCACTTTGCTACACTCAACCAGTTCCTTGCTAACGGGCCAAAAACTTTCAGCAATTGTGTTGAGGCAACTGATGCTGACGATTGGCTCGTGGATCTGTGCAAGCATTTCGAGTGTAGTAACGTCAGGCCTGAGGACTTCGTCAACTTCGCTTCCTTCCAACTCAAAGACCAAGCTGCAGAATGGTTCCAGCAGTACAAGGATTCCAGAGGTGGACGTGTGATTACCTGGGATGAATTCCGTCAAGATTTCCGAGCTCACCATATCCCCCAGAGCGTGGTTGAAAGCAAGCATGAGGAATTCCGCAACCTGAAGCAAGGCTCTTTGTCTGTCTATGACTACAACAAGTTGTTCCAGAAGCTCGCCCGCTTTGCCAAGCAGGACGTACCTGATGAGAAGAGCATGATATACCAGTTCAGGGGTGGTCTCAGAGAAGAAATTCAGCTAGCTCTTGTTCTCTTTGAGCCCTTGAGGTACGATGAGTTCTACAACATGGCATTGAAGCAAGAGGCTGCTCAACTGAGGTGTGATGCTTCCAAGAAGCGAGTCAGAGATGCTACTCCTTCTTCCTCTACTCAAGTGGCCAAGCAACAGAAGTATTGGCTTCCTCCTCCTCCGTTCTGCCAGCCGTATCAGCAGAAGAGCAAAGGTGGCAGTGGATCTTCCCACCCACCCAACCCTGGCTTTCAAAACAAGACTTCGTCTCAAGCTCCAAGATCGAGTGCTCTGTATCACCGTCCGCTTTCAGAGGTCACGTGCAACAAGTGCCAACAGAAGGGTCACTATGCCAACAAGTGTCTCAATCAGAGGCGTCTTCCTCCTCCTCCTGTGAGATCGGCAAGTACAGCTGTGGTCAAGCATAACCCCAAGCACACCAAGGTCAACTTGATGAATGCAGCTCAGGCAGAGGACTCGTCAGATGTCATCATGGGTAACCTTCCTGTTAACGATGTTCCTGCAAAAGTTCTTTTTGACACGGGTGCATCGCATTGTTTCATCTCGAGACCGTTTTCATCTAAGCATAGTTTGGCTTTGCAAATTTTGCCTCGTCCATTAGCAGTTGTCTCTCCCGGTAGGCGCATGCATGCTAACTCCATTGCTCCGGATGTCACTATCACTTTGGGAGACTACAAATTTCTATCTTCTCCTACGGTTCTTGGGGACTCGAATATTGATCTTATTCTCGGAATGGATTGGCTTTCTAAGCACAAGGCACATCTTGATTGTGCAGCCAGGCAGATTCAATTGACTCATTCGTCTGAGGATGTAATTGTCTTTACCGCTCGTGATGATACCATCCGTCTGTTTTCTCTCAATGAGAAGGGTGAACTGGATGCTATCTCGTAGATTCCAGTCGTTTGCGAATATCAAGACGTCTTTCCAGAAGAGCTTCCAGGAATGCCTCCGCACCGGCCAGTTGAATTCGTCATTGATCTTGAGCCTCGCACGGAACCAGTGTGCAAGCGTCCTTACAAGCTCGGACCTGAAGAGTTGAAGGAGCTGAAGAAGCAACTCGATATCCAAGAGAGAATGGGTCTCATCCGGCCTAGTTCTTCTCTGTAGGGTTGTGGTGTTCTTTTTGTGAAGAAGAAGGATGGAACGGACCGACTTTGTGTTGATTACCGTCCATTGAACAAGAAGACCATCAAGAACAAATACCCACTTCCCAACATCAACGAGCTGTTCGAACAACTCAAAGGTGCCCAAGTATTCTCCAAGCTTGATCTCCGTATGGGTTATCATCAGATTCGAATCCGTGAACAAGATATTCCCAAGACGGCTTTCAGGACAAGTTATGGTTCATATGAATACACTGTCATGTCTTTTGGCCTCGTCAACGCTCCTCCGACTTTCTCTCGCATGATGAACTTCATCTTCAATGCCTACACCAATGACTTCGTTTTGGTCTATCTCGACGACATTCTGGTTTTCTCGAAGAACAAGGAAGATCATGCCAAGCACTTGCGTTTGGTGCTTGATAAGCTGAGGGAACACCAGTTCTACGCCAAGTTCTCCAAGTGCGAATTTTGGCTCGATGAGGTTCTTTATCTTGGTCATATCATCTCTGCCAAGGGCATTGCGGTGAATCCTGAGAAGGTGTCTGCAATTGTGAATTGGGAACCTCCTCAGAACATGAAGCAACTCCGTAGCTTCCTCGGTCTCGCAAGCTACTGCCGAAGATTCATTGAAAACTTTTCTAAGATCGCGAAGCCTCTCTCAAATCTTCTCCAGAAGCACGTCAAGTACGTTTGGTCTCCGGAGTGTGACATTGCTTCCAACACTTTGAAAGAGAAATTGATCACTTCTCTAGTTCTGACTCCGCCTGATGAATCCAAGCCGTACGAGGTTTTTTGTGATGCCTCTCTCCAAGGTCTTGGTGCAGTGTTGATGCAAGAGAAGAAAGTTGTGGCTTATACCTCTCGCCAGTTGAAGCCCAATGAGAAGAACTACCCCACTCATGACCTCGAGTTGGCGGCAGTTGTGCATGCTCTTTTGACTTGGAGACATCTCTTATTGGGAAGAAAAGTGGACATCTTCACTGATCACAAGAGTCTCAAGTACATCTTCACTCAGCCTAATCTCAACCTCAGGCAAACTCGATGGGTCGAAATGATTCAAGAGTATAATCCAAGTATCGAGTATACTCCAGGCAAGGCCAATGTGATTGCTGACGCATTGAGCAGGAAGGCTTACTGCAACAGTCTTATTCTCAAGCCTTATCAACCCGAGCTTTGTGAAGCTTTCCGCAAACTTAATCTGCAAGTTGTTCCTCAAGGTTTCCTCGCCAACCTTCAAGTCTCTCCTACCTTGGAAGACCAGATTCGCCAAGCCCAGCTTCTTGATGCTATGGTGAAAAAGGTGAAGATTGGGATTGCCAAGAGTCAACCCAAGTACAAGTGCTACCGCCTTGATGACAAGGATACTCTCTTCTTCGAGGATCGTATTGTTCTGCCCAAAGGTGACCTCCGTAAAGTGATCATGAACGAGGCTCACAATTCTCTCCTCTCCATCCACCCTGGGAGTACGAAGATGTATCAGGACCTCAAGCAGGCTTATTGGTGGACTCAAATGAAGCGCGAGATTGCTCAATTCGTGAATGAGTGTGATGTCTGTAGAAGAGTGAAGGCAGAACACCAAAGGCCAGCGGGTCTCCTCCAACCTCTTGCCATTCTAGAATGGAAGTTTGACCACATTGAGATGGACTTCGTGACTGGGTTTCCAAAGTCCAAGCATGGCAATGATGCTATATTCTTTGTCAACGACAAACTCACTAAAGTGGCTCAGTTTCTACCTATCAAAGAGTCAATCACTGCAGCTCAATTGGCGGAACTCTATACCTCTCGGATTGTCTCTCTGCACGGTATTCCTCAAGTGATCTCTTCAGACCGTGGCAACATCTTTACCTCCAAGTTTTGGGATTCTTTTCAGAAGGCCATGGGCACCAACATCCGCTTCAGCACAGCTTTCCATCCTCAAACTAGCAGTCAAGTCGAGCGTGCCAACCAGATTCTTGAAGATATGCTCAGGGCTTGTGTGATCTCCTTCGGCACGAAGTGGGAGGATTGTCTTCCATATGCTGAATTCTCCTACAACAACAGTTTTCAAGGAAGTTCGGGCAAGGCCCCATTTGAAATTCTGTATGGCAGGAAGTGTCGTACCCCTCTCAACTGGTCTGAAACCGGTGAACGTCAGCTTTTGGGTAATGACTTAATCACAGAGGCAGAGGAAATGTGCAAAGTCATTCAAGATAACCTCAAAGCAGCCCAATCCCGTCAGAAGAGCTACTATGATAGTAAGCACCATGATTTGGCTTTCGAGATCGGAGATCATGTTTACCTCCGCATCTCTCCTATGAAAGGTACTCGTCGCTTCGGTATCAAAGGGAACCTTGCCCCCAGATACGTGGGACCTTTCAAGATTGTCAGCAAGAGAGGCGATCTCGCCTATCAACTCGAGCTTCCTTCAAACTTTGCAAATGTTCATGATGTGTTCCATGTCTCTCAGCTCCGAAAGTGCTTCAAGACTCCTGACCGCACCGTCAACTTTGAGGACATTGAGCTCCAAGAAGATCTCTCTTATCGTGAGCACCCAGTTGCTATTCTCGAAGAGACTGAATGCAAGAATCGCAACAAGTCAATCAAATTCCTCAAAGTCAAGTGGTCACACCATTCCGATTGTGAAGCTACCTGGGAACGCGAGGATCACCTCCGTTCTGAGTACCCGACGTTCTTTCAGTCCTAGATATCGGGGCAAGATCCTTTCGTAGTGGTGGAGTGTTGTAACACCCCGCATATGATTTCCCTAATATGTAATCCAACTCTTGCCGTTTCCGGCCTTAAGTTATTTTATTTTCTCGGGTTCGAGTTTTTGTCTCCGTGTGTTGTTGTCGTTGTCATGCATCTCATATCATGTCATCATGTGCATTGCATTTGCGTACGTGTTCATCTCATGCATTCGAGCATTTTCCCCGTTGTCCGTTTTGCATTCCGGCGCTTCGTTCTCCTCCGGTGGTCATTTCTACCTTTCTTTCGTGTGTGGGGATTAAACATTTCCGGATTGGACCGAGACTTGCCAAGCGGCCTTGGTTTACTACCGGTAGACCGCCTGTCAAGTTTCGTACCATTTGGACTTCATTTGATGCTCCAACGGTTAACCGAGGGACCGAAAAGGCCTCGTGTGTGTTGCAGCCCAACACCCCTCCAAGTTGGCCCAAAACCCACCAAAACCCTCTCCATCATCTAGAGCGTTCGATCACGATCGCGTGGCCGAAAACCGCACCTCATTTGGACTCTCCTAGCTCCCTCTATGCCTATATATACCCCCCCCTTTCCAAATCTCGGATCCCCTCCTCGAAACCCTAGTCCCCCCTCCATCCGCGCGTCGGACACGTCTGGGCCGCGCCGGACGTTTCGCGCCACCGCCCCGCAGCCACTGGCGTCGCGCCACGTGGCCGGCCGCCTCCTTCCACCGCCGCGGCCCGCCTGGGCCCGAGGAGGGCCCCCGAGGCCCATCCGCCGCCTTCCGCCGCCCGGTCGTCTCCCCGCCGCCCGACCGACCCGCGCCGCCCTCCGCCTTGCCGCCGTTCGCCTCCACCGCCGCCGCTCCGCCGTCCTCCGGCGACGCGCGCCCCGCCGTTGCAAGTTCTGGTGGCCGGAGCACCGTGCCGCACCGAGCACCCAGCCGCGCCACTCGTCGCCGGCGTCCCGCGCCTCCTCCTCGCCTACTCGTCGCCGGCGACCGGCTCCTCCTCCGCCGGAAAACCTCGCCGTCGACCTCGGACCCTTCGCGGGTGAACAGTGGATCTCGCCGGGTGAATAGTAAACCCTAGATCTGCGAGGTGATTTTTTTCCTAAGTCCCCGATTCCCAGATCCATGTGCCCATGTTCATCGTGCCGTAATTTTGCATCCGTAGCTCCGTTTTGGGCATATAGCATATCAAAATGTTCGCCTCAGAGAGTACATCATTTCATCTCATTGCATCATTTTCATTTGAGTCCATCTTGATGCCCGAAATGCTGTTAGAAGAGTGCTACTTGAGATAATTGTCAGATCTACTGCTCCATTTAGATATTTGTCATTTTTGCCATGATTAATGTGTGCATGATATGCCCTTGAGCTCTACATATGTTTTGTTAAGGGTTTTGCCATCTTTCCAGAGGTGCAACCCATGTATTTTTGTGATGTGTGTGGTTACTAGCACAAGCTTGCAAAGTGAGGCACTTGGTAATGCTGATTTCAGGGACTCCACTAAGTCCTTGACCTGTTTATCTCATATTGCCATATGTTCATGTCGTTTCCTAGTGATCCGTGCCTCTTTTAAGGATGATCAGTAAGGATGTTTTATTAATCTTGTAGTCCTCTATCCATCCATGTCTTTGTTTGAAATTATGGAGCACCCTAGCTTGAGTCAATCGAGCTCTTCTTTTGCTATTTCGTGAATCTGGGCAGATTGTCTACTTGTTAGCAATTTTGCCGAGGATTTTGTAGTTGATCTGTGCATGCTATGTTATTGTTCTTGCCATGTCTAGCTTGCATTTTGTGTATTCTTGATGGGTGTATGCTTAGGTTTCCATTACTTGCTCCGTAGTGAGTGCATCGAGCTCGTAAACATGCCTACTTGATATCTGTTTCAGCATGCTCCAGTTTTCACTAAGTCAGTGATCTGATTATGTTTTTGCCATGTTCACATGCTTGCAAATGTATTTTCTGATCCCTTTTGGCTCAAGGTCACTAAGGGACTTTTGTTAAGCTCTTTGATTATCTCCATGCCATGCTTTACTTTGCCATGTTCAGGTCCTGTAGCATATAGTTTTCATGCTCCGAAGAGTGCTATCTGATCTGAAATTCCAGACAAGTGTTAATTTCACTAAGTCTGAGATCTGTTTACCATATGCATTTTTGCCATGTTTGTTTGAACCTGTTAATGGATGATTTGGCCATAGCTCAGTGCTAGACTTTTGTTAAGCATCATGAATTCATTCCAGCCATGTATTTTGATGCCATGTTTGAGTGCTGTAGCTTGTTCATCTCATTGCATTTAGATGGCTACTTGCTGTAAATCGCAGACCGGTGTCATATTTGAATCGCTTGCCATTTCCAAACCGTAGCTCCGATTCCGGCGTTCTTTATATTGTTTTCAAGCGATTTCATCTCATCTTTCCAGTGGCACACTTGGATTTCCAAGTTGGGGCCAGGTTCATGCATCCCTTGTCAAATCTTGCATACGCATCCCGCATCGCATCCCGCATAGCATACCATCATTGCATCATATTGTTTGAGCTTTGCACGTGGTTGATTGTGTTCCGTTTTCTTGTTTGTCTTGTTTGGGTAGAGCTGGGAGACGAGTTTGCTAACGAGGAGCCCGTTTAGTTTGCTTTCGAGGATCCAGTCAACTCTGACAACTTTGCAGGCAAGAGGATCATACCCTCGAAATCATTACTATCTTTGCTTTGCTAGATGCTCGCTCTTTTGCTATGCCAATACTACAATGCCTACCACTTGCTTTCAAGCCTCCCAAATTGCCATGTCAAACCTCTAACCCACCATGTCCTAGCAAACCGTTGATTGGCTATGTTACCGCTTTGCTCAGCCCCTCTTATAGCGTTGCTAGTTGCAGGTGAAGATTGGAGACCGTTCCTTGTTGGAACATTATTTACTTGTTGGGATATCATTATATTGCCATGTTATCTTAATGCATCTATATACTTGGTAAAGGGTGGAAGGCTCGGCCTCTCGCCTAGTGTTTTGTTCCACTCTTGCCGCCCTAGTTTCCGTCATATCGGTGTTATCTTCCCAGATTTTGCATTCCTTACGCGGCTGGGTTATAATGGGAACCCCTTGATAGTTCGCCTTGATTAAAGCTTTTCCAGCAATGCCCAACCTTGGTTTTACCATTTTCCACCTAGCCTCTTTTTCCCTTGGGTTTCCGGAGCCCGAGGGTCATCTTATTTTAAACCCCCCGGGCCAGTGCTCCTCTGAGTGTTGGTCCACCTGTCAGCTGCCGGTGGCCACCATGGGCAACTCTGGGCTGGCCTACCTGTACCTAAGACAATCTGAGTGTGCCCTGAGAAAGAGATATGTGCAGCTCCTATCGGGATTTGTTGGCACATTCGGGTGGTGTTGCTGGTCTTATTTTAACCTGTCGAAGTGTCTTGAAGAACCGAGGTACCGAGTCTGATCGGAACGTCTCGGGAGGAGGTCTATTCCTTTGTTGACCGTGAGAGCTTGTCATGGGCTAAGTTGGGACTCCCCTGCAGGGATTTGAACTTTCGAAAGCCGTGCCCGCGGTTATGGGTAGATGGGAATTTGTTAATGTCCGGTTGTAGATAACTTGAACCTTAACTTAATTAAAATGAATCAACTGAGTGTGTTACCGGAAGATAGGGGTGTCGGTGTCAAAACCGACGGATCTCGGGTAGGGGGTCCAGAACTATATGTCTAAGATCGATGGTAACAGGAGACAGGGGACACGCTGTTTACCCAGGTTCGGGCCCTCTCTATGGATGTAATACCCTACTTCCTGCTTGATTGATCTTGATGAATACGAGTATTACAAGAGTTGATCTACCATGAGATCGAGATGGCTAAACCCTAAAAGCCAAGCCTATATGACTATAGTAATGATTGTCCCCCCTCCGGACTAAGTCCTCCAGTTTATAAAGACACCGGGAGGATCTAGGGTTACACAAGGTCGGTTACAAAGAAAGGAATCTACTTATTCGATCGCCAAGCTCGCCTTCCACGCCAAGGATAGTCCCGTCCGGACACGGGTGCAGTCTTCGGTCTTCGTATCTTCACAGCCCATCAGTCCGGCCCATGGCTAACAGGCCGGACGCCCGAGGATCCCTTAGTCTAGGACTCCCTCAGTAGCCCCTGCACCTACCTTCAATGACAAGGTATCCGACGCATAGATCTATCTTCGGCATTGCAAGGCGGGTTCCTCCTTCCGAACTCTAAGATGGTCTTCGGACGTAATGGTCATGTCCGGACCTGTAACACACACCATACACAACCGCAGAGAATATAATAATCCATGAGTCCAATCCTCTGACAACTTTTTGCAACATGACATCACGTCCGCCCGGTCATAATTTTGAACCGTTTTTCGTCTGTCGCTCCATGTTTCGAGACGCGGTTGCCATCGACACGTCTTGTCAAAGCAGAGATCGTGTCCCCTTATTGCGGGATTCTCATCAATACGGGTGTGGGTAACCCAACCGTCCCGTTCGCACAGCCCTTGGGAACAGGCAAGTTTCGGGACGAGCGGGGAGGCGTTCAATATTCACTGCCTTTATAAGGGGATAAGGATTCCCCCTTCTTCTCCCATGCCTTCTCTCTTCCTCTGCCCTTCCACTCTTGAGCTCTAGCACCCAAGTTCTCATCTTTTTCCCACTCGAGCAAGCACTCAACCATGTCCTGATCCGGAGGTCAAGGAAGGTGGATGGCCTCCTCCGTCAAGGAGAAGGACATTACTGAGCTTCGGGTGGCCGGGTACTTGGCGAAGGAAATCGCCCACCGTCTTCCAGCCCAGGGGCAAGTCGTCCCCACACCGAAGCCCAATGAGAGGGTGGTATTCATCCCCCATTTCCTCCGCGGGGTAGGGTTTCCACTTCACCCTTTCGTCCGTGGGCTGATGTTCTATTACGGGCTAGACTTCCATGATCTATCCCCGAACTCCTTCCTCAACATCTCGGCGTTCATCATCGTGTGTGAGGCCTTCCTCCGCATCCATCCCCACTTCGGGCTGTGGCTCAAGGTCTTCAACATGAAGCTGAAGGTGGTGGATGGCCAGCACACGGAGTGCGGAGGCACCATGGTGAGCAAGCTGACCAATGTCTCCTGGCCAAAAGGCACTTTCATAGAGACTGTCAAGGAATAGAAGAAACACTTGTTCTACATCACAGAACCCCGCGGCGCCACTTGGGCCGCGCCTGCTGAATTCAACTCCGGCGCTCCCATGCGACTCACCTCCTGGGTTGAGAAGAGCCCGAACTGGTGTTCGCCAGATGAGCTGATAGCGCTGCAGACGCGCGTTCAAAGCATGGTGGACAAAGATATCAAGCTTGTCGATGTAATCCAGGTGATGCTAGTTCGCCGGATTCTCCCGTGCCAAAGCCGAAGCCGCCTTCTATGGGAGTTCAATCTGAAGAAGCACCATACCTTGAAGATGCTCTTCGAAACCACTCACGAAGATGCCTGGAAGTTGCTCTTCAAGGGCAACGAGACACCGCCGGCCACAGACTCGGACCGCGGGCATGACATTAACCTACTTGCTTGTTTCAAGGATGATATCTGAGTTTTTATTAACATTGCTTCTTCAGGAATGGATGGAGAGCGCGAAGCAGATCCAGTGTCCGGCTCCGCTACCTGAAGAACCAGTCATCCCGCATTTAGCGAAGATGCTGGTGTTGGCGCCCTATATGGCACCGGAGAAGAAGGCCAAGGGGAGGGCCAAGGGGGTCCGGAGTGGCCCCTGCCGCAAGGGCGCTTCGAACGCGACGTCCGAAGACAAGACCCACTCCTCCGCCGCCGAAGACGACGACGATGAGGAGGAGGAGGAGAGCGATTCTCACCCTGATGGGGGGAGGAAGAAGAGGGCGGCCTCCACAATTCTGGAGGTGGAGGCGCCCAAGAAGGTTAAAGGCCCACTCATGGGCAGCTCCGCATGGGACGTCGACAGCAGTCCGGAGTGACGCCCCCGCACTAAACCTTGAGCTGCATCGTAAGTGCTAAGTATCATACATGCCCATAAATCTAGCCTCTCCTCTTTGTTGTATTGACATGATTAGTTATGCAATTGCAGTCCGACCCATGAAAACTCCCAGCGATCCTCGTCACGAGGTTCGTTGGATTCAAGGGCAATCGCTAGCGAGTCACCACCGACCGCTTACTCCCCCAAGGCCAAGGGCGACGCAGAGGTGCTGTCCCGAAGGACTTTCCAAGGCCGGGGGAGGCTCAGGAGGCGCCAGAAGGCGAGGGCTTCATCGTCGGACACCATGGGGAGCCAATCCCCCTGGAGACTGGTGGTGAGGGCCGTATTCACTTCGGCCCTCAGCCGGATTCGATTCCGGAGACCGATACATCTTCGGAATCCGGTGCGCAACCTCCTTAAAAATAAGGGGGTATGCCTATTCCGCCAGTGACTGATGTCTACTACACAACCTTCTTCTTGTAGACGTTGTTGGGCCTCCAAGTGCAGAGATTTGTAGGACAGTAGCAAATTTCTCTCAAGTGGATGACCTAAGGTTTATCAATCCGTGGGAGGCGTAGGATGAAGATGGTCTCTCTCAAACAACCCTGCAACCAAATAACAAAGAGTCTCTTGTGTCCCCAACACACCCAATACAATGGTAAATTGTATAGGTGCACTAGTTCGGCGAAGAGATGGTGATACAAGTGCAATATGGATGATAGATAAAGGTTTTTGTAATCTGAAAGTATAAAAACAGCAAGGTAACTAATGGTAAAAGTGAGCGTAACCGGTATTGCAATGCGTTGAAACAAGGCCTAGGGTTCATACTTTCACTAGTGCAAGTTCTCTCAACAATAATAACATAATTGGATCATATAAATATCCCTCAACATGCAACAAAGAGTCACTCCAAAGTCACTAACATCGGAGAACAAACGAAGAGATTATGGTAGGGTACGAAACCACCTCAAAGTTATACTTTCTGATCGATCTATTCAAGAGTCCGTAGTAAAATAACATGAAGCTATTCTTTCCGTTCGAACTATCATAGAGTTCGTACTAGAATAACACCTTAAGACACAAATCAACCAAAAACCTAATGTCACCTAGATACTCCATTATCACCTCAAGTATCCGTCGGTATGATTATACGATATGCATCACACAATCTCAGATTCATCTATTCAAACCAACACAAAATACTTCAAAGAGTGCCCCAAAGTTCCTACCGGAGAGTCAAGACGAAAACGTGTGCCAACCCCTATGCATAAGTTCACGAGGTCACGGAACTCGCAAGTTTATCACCAAAACATACATCAAGTGGATCACATGATATCCCATTGTCACCATAGATAAGCATGTGCAAGACATACATCAAGTGTTCTCAAATCCTTAAAGACTCAATCCGATAAGATAACTTCAAAGGGAAAACTCAATTCATCACAAGAGAGTAAAGGGGGAGAAACATCATAAGATCCAACTATAATAGCAAGGCTCGCGATACATCAAGATCGTACCACCTCAATAACACGAGAGAGAGAGAGAGAGAGAGAGAGAGAGAGAGAGATCAAACACATAGCTACTGGTACATACCCTCAGCCCCGAGGGAGAACTACTCCCTCCTCGTGATGGAGAGCACCGGGATGATGAAGATGTCCACCGGAGAGGGATTCCCCCTCCGGCAGGGTGCCTGAACGGGTCTAGATTGGTTTTCGGTGGCTACGGAGGCTTCTGGTAGCGGAACTCCTGATCTATTGTGCTCCTCAAAGTTTTTAGGGTAAATGGGTATATATAGGAGGAAGAAGTACGTCGGTGGATCTCCGGGCTGTCCACGAGGCAGGGTGGCGCGCCCCCCACCCTCATGGGTAGCCCGAGACTCTCCTGGTCCATCTCCGGTACTCCGTGGGCTTCTTCTGGTCCAAAAATAAGTTCCATGAAGTTTCAGGTCAATTGGACTCCGTTTGATTTTCCTTTTCTGCAATACTCTAAAACAAGGAAAAAACAGAAACTGGCACTGGGCTCTAGGTTAATAGGTTAGTCCCAAAAATCATATAAAATAGCATATAAATGCATATAAAACATCCAAAGTTGATAATATAATAGCATGGAACAATCAAAAATTATAGATATGTTGGAGACGTATCAGTGACCCCTGTCCAACCAGGGGCACCAGATAATCTGCTGGAAGCGCTGCGAGGCGCTTCCATTGTGGATGAGCACCTTGTTCTTATGGGCATGGTAATTGAAAGGGTTCAGTTCGCTAAGTGCGGACTAACAGAAGCCTACAGAAGCCTACTGACAGGTTTTGAGGTAAGCAACGCCAAGAAAGAGAAAATCCCAATATAGACAGTAACCCCTGAGACACTGTCCGGTGTTAGGAAAGAAAAAGCCGGAAAGAGGATCAATCCTTTTTGCAAGAAACTAACTAAATTTGTCTTAAATGAATACGCAGGCGTTGCTGTTGGCCGCAGCCTCGCATACTACCAAGGTCCCCGAACTAAAGCAGAGACTGGAGCAGGCCGAGGAGGAGCTCGACAAGTGAGGAGGCAACTCCAAGAAAAACAAGGTATGTGATAACACGCTATGTATTCGAAAAAGTAAAATGATATGCATTGACCGAAGTGTCGTGATATGTATAGAAGCGACGACCGAGGTCGAGGCCCTGAGAAAGGCCCTGGCCGAAGTCGAGGGGAAGGCTGTCAAGGAGCAGGCCGCCCGTGAGAAGCTCAAGGCTCGTGTCAATGAGGTCCAACAAGATCTCCCGGACGCGGTGAGGAAGTGCGAGACCTTGGAGCGCGATGCGTCGGCTCAAGAGAACGAACTCGCCAAGGCTCGTCAGAGTGCGGAGACGGCCTGGAGTGAGGCCCAGGGAACCCTCCGAGAGATCCAGGAGGCCAGGACGATCGCGGCAGGTAAGGCATTTAGTATGGAAAGCAAGTATGTGAAGAGGAAGTATCTTTTACTAACCCGGATTTAGAGTTCTCCAGGGGCTTTTGCTGATCTGCCACATAGTGTGTCCGACGCCGCGGAGTTCTTCCGAGCCGAAGAAGGGAGCTCCACGGAGAAACTGTTCTGGTCGCAATATCTTGCGCCAGAACATCCGGTGCCCTTCAGCGATCAGCTAAAACAGTTGGTCGAGCTGCACAGGGTGGCCGAACTAGCCATGAAGGATTTAATAATCCGTCTATGGCCAGCCGAAGCTATACCCGACAGTTACTTCGGCCTCATGAAGCGGCTGGTGGATGCCTATCCTAGGCTGGACGCTATCAAGCGGTCCGTCCGCATTGAGGGCGCGCGTATGGCCTTTGCCTACGTCAAGGTCTGGTGGGCGAAGATGGACGCCATCAAGCTTGTGACCGAGGGGCCGCCCGAGGGCAAGGAGCACCGTATACCCGAGCGGTATTTTGGTGACGTCCTGGAGGGGTCTCGTATTGTAGTGACGCAGTGTTTGCAGGACATTATCTTTGGCTGAATGTATTCAAGTTCCTTCTACCTTGTATGATAAAACAAAGTGGGTTTGTAATATAATGCTTGTTATGTTTTAAATTTTACCTCCTGTGCGGCCGTGTTGTATGAAATCTGAGGGTTGGCCAGTCGTCGGCTTCTGCCCCCACGTAGGTAGTACAGAGGTGTTCAGGATGGAATCTAAACAATCTTGATCCAATTATATGGTCCTTGAAGGAGTTGTTTATCGCAACAAACTAGGAAATCAGACTATGCGGCTTTAACACCCTCACTTAGCCATAGGAGTTTGACAATAAAAACATGGGCGCAACCCCTAGTATCCGAACCAGAGTGCTATAAGCGTCTGATCGGGAAGTACCGATCCTTCGCATAATGCAGGAGATATCTCCAATGATTTGCAACCTCCGAAGAGCTGACCGGCTCTCGCCGCATCATGACAGTCAGTTTTCGGCTTTCTCTACTGAGGTGCTCCTTTGGATAAACCAAGGCACAATCGCAGTAGTTCTCCCTTTACTACCTTAGCCGATATAGCGGAACGTAAGGTAGCAAGCACATGAGCCGGGCAACCCAACTATTGACCAAAGACATGATTCGGAGCCAATGCGTATAGTGCTAAATTCGGGGTGCCGAACTATACTATAAAAAGTGTTCAGACTTTTGTTGTCGTAGTGTCGGGTGCTATGAAGCCCCTGGCAAACATCAAATGTACCAAAGTGTATGGGTGCTACCTAATAGGGTTACCCACAGGGGAAAAGAAGAGAAAAAGAAAGAAAAAACAGAATGAAAACGGAAAGGGTGCAAAGGTGATAAGCTGGGGCCCTAAAGCTCCAGCCGCGAACTGTTTTCATTGTAATTTGATTAATACGTCGAGGCGCATTGATACAAGTAGTGCGATAAGCAACATGCTATTTAACATGCCAAAAACCAAGGGAGAGCTGCATGTGGGTCCTGAAAAACAGGTAGAGTGATTATTAACGAAACCACCTTGAAAATCCCCCATACGTCTGCGTTTCTCGCCGTCTTGGTGTGTTTATCCTTCAAGAGGACTGGTGATCAAGCAATCAGATGGGGCCTGTGGGATTGAAACCTGAAAAGCGAACGAATAAAAGTGAAAGTATGTGTGTATCCAGTGTCGGTTGAGCCGTACTGTGGATCACAAACTAGCTATGCCTCCGTCGATGCCCATGGAGTTTTGAGTGCGTACTTATGTACGCGTGGTGCGAATGCCACTACTTGGCCAGGACTGAGACGGAGGCCGAATTGCTAGTCTAACTCCTAACGAGCTGAGTTGTCCTGCTGCAGGGTAGTTCGGACCCTCTTGACGGTGTCCCTGGGCTCAGCAGCCGAATTAAGGTTCTGCTTGAGAAGGCCGCTCGGTACTTCTGTTGTTAAGGCAGCTGTGTGCTCCTCTGTACGGAGGGAGCGTTCCGTATTTCCATTGACTGTTATGATGCCACGTGGACCGGGCATCTTGAGCTTGAGATAAGCATAGTGTGGCACTACATTGAACCGGGCGAATGTGGTCCGTCCGAGCAGTGTGTGATAGCCACTGCAAAAGGGGACTATGTCAAAGATTAACTCCTCGCTTCGGAAATTGTCCGGAGATCCAAAGACAACCTCGAGCGTGATGGAGCCCGTACAGCGGGCCTCTACACCTGGTATGACTCCTTTGAAGGTAGTCTTTGTGGGTTTGATCTGTGATGGATTAATGCCCATTTTGCGCATTGTGTCCTGATAGAGAAGATTGAGGCTGCTACCCCCATCCATATGGACGTGCGTCAGGTGAAATCCGTTAATGATAGGGTCGAGGACTAGCGCGGCTGAGCCTCCATGATGGATACTAGTTGGATGATCCCGATGATCAAAGGTGATCTGGAATGACGACCATGGGTTAAATTTTGGGGCGACTAGCTCTATCGCGTAGACGTCCCTTAGTGCGCGCTTGCACTCCCTTTTGGGGATGTGTGTAGCATATATCATGTTCACTGTTTTGACTTGAGGGGGAAACTTCTTCTGTCCCCCTGTGTTCAGTTGCCGGGACTCCTCGTCATCGTCCTCACTTTGTGATCCCTTTTCCCTATTCTTGACGTTTAATTTGCTGGCCTGTTTGAAAACCCAACAATCTCTGTTGGTATGATTGGCTGGTTTGTCTGGGGTGCCATGTATCTGGCACAGGCGATCGAGTATGCGGTCCAGGCTGGATGGTCCCTAATTGTTTCTTTTGTATGGTTTCTTCCACTGGCTGGACTTGGAGTCGCTGAATCCGGCGTTGACTGTAGTGTCGTCGGTATTATCACCATTGCTTCGATGTTTGTGTTTGTTACATCGGAGCTTGCCATTGCTGTTTTTGACCTCGGAAGGGCTTGCCTCGCTGGCTGTGTTTTTGCTACGAGCCAGCCAACTATCCTCACCCATGCAAAAGCGGGTCATGAGTGCCGTAAGGGCTGCCATAGATTTTGGCTTTTCTTGGCCAAGGTGGCGGGCGAGCCATTCGTCGCGGATGCTATGTTTAAAGGCCGCTAGGGCTTTGGCATCCGGACAATCAACGATATGGTTCTTTTTGGTTAGGAACCTAGTCCATAATTTCTTGGCTGACTCTCCAGGTTGTTGAACTATGTGGCTTAAGTCATCAGTGTCTGGTGGCCAGACATATGTACCTTGGAAGTTGTCGAGGAAGGCTTCTTCCAAGTCCTCCCAGTTGCCGATAGAATTTTCAGGCATGCTGTTTAACCAGTGCCGAGTTGTTCCTTTAAGCTTAAGTGGGAGGTATTTGATATCATGGAGGTCATCTCCGCAGGCCATGTGGATGTGGAGGATAAAGTCCTCGATCCATACCGTGGGATCAGTTGTCCCGTCATATGATTCAATATTCACGGGTTTGAACCCTTCGGGGAATTCGTGATCCATTACTTCATCGTGAAGCAAAGAGGGTGTGCGGCGCCTCTATACCTGGCTGCATCGCGACGTAGCTCCGATGGAGTCCGTCCGCCGTTGTTGGCTCGGGCACGACTAGGTTTGTCACGTCCGAATAGATAGCCATCATCATGTGTCGAGGAACGTCCTCGCGATCCGTAAATCGATCAGGTATATCCTACTCTACTATCTAGGGTCTGCCGGAGGTCGTATGTATGACCCCGAACTGTTTTGTCTCTATTTTTATGTGGCGGTGGGGCAGGCTACTGTTTGGCCTGAGTTGCCGCTCTATCCCGACCACGTGGTGGTCGGTCCGCTGCACTGTCCCGATCGCGTAGTGGTCGATCGGCCGCATTACACTGGGAGGTATGGGCTCCGACGCCTCTTCATCGAACTGAGGTAGCAACCTTCCCTTTGGGTAACTCTTGGCTGGGCATCTGAGGTCGTATTCTTCGGCTACCAGAACATCAATCCACCTGTCGACGAGCAGATCTTGGTCAGCTTGAAGCTGTTGTTGCCTCTTTTTCAGGCTCCTTGCGGTGGCTATTAGCTGGCGCTTGAAGCGCTCTTGCTCGAGAGGTTCCTCAGGCACGATGAAATCTTTGTTGCCGAGGCTTTCCTCATCCTTGGAGAGTGGACGATAACTACCGTCCTTCGAGTCATTGGGCTTGACCTGTTCGTCGGGGCTAGCTTGCCCGTTTTCTTGCTCCTCCTGTTCGGATGTTACCTCAGCAAGGTCTTCATTGTTTTCAGCGTCATCCGGAGTATTATTTTCTCCGGTGCCAGCATTGTTGTATTTTGAACGACGTGACTTAGAGCGGCACCGAGGACGCCGGCGTTTTTGTTGTGTCTCAGGAGGTTTATTCTCGACTGGATTTCATTTGTCATCGTTGTTGGTTGTTTTGGGTGTGTCCACCATGTACACATCGTACGAAGAAGTGGCCGTCCAGCGTCCAGTAGACGGCGGGTTTTGGCCATGTTCCTCATCTGCATCGTCGTCCATACCGTCGATGTCTTTGGAGCTGTAATCGAGCATGTCGGTTAAGTCTTTGACAGTGGCTATGAAGTGGGTGGCGGGTGGGAAGCAAAATTCCATGTCCTCAGCTTCTAGTTCGAACCGGATATAGTTCGGCTGTGAATCCCCCGTTAAGGATAGTTTTTTTAGCGAGTTCAGCACATCGCCCAAAGGTGAGTGCCGGAAGATGTCCGTGGTGCTGAATTCAGTGATCGATGACCGATCATGCTCGACATGCGTGGACCCACATAGTTCGGAACTTATAACCGGAAACGAGCCCGAGGTTCCGGTGACACAGGCATTACCAGAGGTTAGGTCTGTGTGCGGCTCCAACGCCATGGAGTCCACGGCTTCCATGGCAGGGTTAAGCTTGCTGTCCTCGGATGGCGCGACCTACTCCGAATCTAAGGCCAGAGCGGTTACAGGTGCAATTTCCTGGGTATGGCCCGATGACAGATCTAAGTCATGTTCATCGAGGTGATGGGGAGCGATTGCCGTGGTATTGAATCCGTCGAAGATCAAGTCTCCGCGGATATCCGCGACATAGTTCAAGCTCCTGAATCTGACCTAACGGCCAGGGGTGTAGCTGTCGATCTACTCTAGATGGCCAAGTGAGTTGGCCCGCGGTGCGAAGCCGCCGAACACGAAGATCTGTCCAGGGAGGAAGACCTCCCCTTGGACAACATTGTTGTAGATGATTGAAGGAGCCATCAAACCTTTTGAGGACGACACAGTGGAACTCTCACTGAAAGCACCAATATCGGTGTCAAAACCGGTGGATCTTGGGTAGGGGGTCCCGAACTGTGCGTCTAAGATCGATGGCAACATGAGACAGGGGACACGATGTTTACCTAGGTTTGGACCCTCTCTATGGAGGTAATACCCTACTTCCTGCTTGATTGATCTTGATGAATATGGGTATTACAAGAGTTGATCTACCATGAGATCGAGATGGCTAAACCCTAAAAGCCTAGCCTATATGACTATGGTAATGATTGTCCCCCCTCCGGACTAACTCCTCCAGTTTATATAGACGCCGGGAGGATCTAGGGTCACACAAGGTCGGTTACAAAGAAAGGAATCTACTTATTCGATCGCCAAGCTCGCCTTCCACGCCAAGGAGAGTCCCATCCGGACACGGGTGCAGTCTTTGGTCTTCGTATCTTCACAGCCCATCAGTCCGGCCCATGGCTAACAGGCCGGACACCCGAGGACCCCTTAGTCCAGGACTCCCTCAAGGGGGAGAGAGCCCCCCTTCTTCTTCTTCTTCCTTGACCATCTCCATAGATGGGAGAAGGGTTTCCCCTCTGGTCCTTGGCTTCCATGGCATGGGAAGGGCGAGAGCCCCTCCGAGATTGGATCTGTCTCTCTGTCTCCCTCTGTTTCTGCATTCCAGATTCTAGCCTTTCACAGTTTCTTATATTCCCGGAGATCCGTAACTCCGATTGGGCTGAAATTTTAACACGATTTCTATCCGGATATTGGCTTTATTGCAGCGAAAAAAGGGCACCAACCGCCTTACAGGGTGGCCATGAGGGCCCAGGGCACTCCCCCCTTGCCTCGTGCCCCCCCTCGGGCATCGTCTCGCGTTGATTCTTCTTCCCAAAAATCACATATATTCCAAAAAAATCTCCATCAGTTTTTATCCCGTTTGGACTTCGTTTGATATGGATTTTCTGCGAAACAAAAAACATGCAACAAACAGGAACTGGCACTGGGCACTGGATCAATATGTTAGTCCCCAAAAATAGTATAAAAAGTTGTCAAAAGTGAATGAAAGTTGTATAATATTGGCATGGAACAATCAAAAATTATAGATACGACGGAGACGTATCACTACATTATATTGACGAACTGGAGCTAGTGTTGTATCGCCCTAGGTTATAACTATCTCATGATGAATATCATCCAACAAGTCACCAATCCAATGCCTACGAATTTATCTTATATTGTTCTTACTAAGTCACTACTGCTATCTTCACTGTTACACTTGCTACAAAATTACTGCTATCACTGTTACTGTTACTATTGTTGTTGTCACCACTATCAAAACTATCATATTACTTTGCTACTGATTACTTGATGCGGATAATTAATCTCCAGGTGTGGTTGAATTGACAACTCAGGTGCTAATACCTTCAAATATTCTTTGGCTCCCCTTGTGTCGAATCTATAAATTTGGGTTGAATACTCTACCCTCGAAAATTGTTGCGATCCCCTATACTTGTGGGTTATCAAGACCTTTTTTGGCGCCGTTGCCGGGGAGCATAGCTATATTTGTTGAGTCACTTGGGATTATTATCATATTATCACTATGAAGAATATGAAGGATGCTAAGACCAAGATATTTTCCTTAAAGACGAGGGAAGGTAAGGAACTGCCATCCAGTTCTGCTTTAGATTCACCTTCTATTATAAGTAAACTTGCAACACCACCACATGCTATTAATTCTGATATGTTGCAAGTTATTGATGATGATACCTTTGCTATGGATAATGCTTATGATGATGCTAGTACCTTGCTTAATGTTGATGTGCCACTTGGTGACTTTCTTGATAAACAAATTGCTAGAGTTATACAACATGATGTTGTTGAATCTGATGATGAGCTTGAAAATGAAACTCCCGAAACACCTGCTAGAACTAGCCCTCCTAGACATGAATTTCCTAAGGTACCGGAAGGTTATGTTATGAGTGAGGAGACAACTAGAGATATTCTTGCTTGGTGAGATGGCGATGATCTAGAGGAATTATTATGCAAGTATAAAGAAAAATCTCTGAATGCTAGAATGAAATGTGATCCTAAGTTTGCTACTTCACCTATGTTTATTGATGATAAGTATTATGAATTCTCTGTCGACCCAGAGTCAATTACTTTGGTTGAATCTGATCCTTTCCATGGTTATGAAACTGAAACTGATGTGGCACATCTTACTAAGTTGAATGACATAGCCACCCTTTTTACTCATGATGAGAAATCTCACTATTACTTTATTCTCAAATTATTTCCTTTCTCATTAAAGGGTGATGCTAAAGCTTGGTACAATACTCTTGCTCCTGGTTGTGTGCGTAGTCCCCAGGATATGATTTATTACTTCTTTGAAAAATATTTTCCTGCTCATAAAAAATAAGCCGCCTTATAGGAAATATTTAACTTTGTGCAAATTAAAGAAGAGAGTCTCCCACAAGCTTTGGGGAGGCTTTGCCAATTACTTAATGCTTTGCCTGGCCATCCTCTTAAGAAAAATGAAATACTTGATATATTCTATAATGGACTAACCGATGCTTCTAGGGACTTCCTAGATAGTTGTGCTAGTTGTGTTTTCAGGGAACGAACTGTTGGGCAGCTGAAGAATTATTGAATAACATATTGAAAAATTATGATGATTGGACTCTTCCTGAACCACCGCCTAAACCCACTCTGAAGAAGAGGGGTATCTTATACCTCAGTCCTGAAGATATACAAGAGGCAAATACATCTATGAAGGAAAAAGGTATTAAAGTTGAGGATGTTAAAATTTTACCTCCTATTGAAGAAATACATGGGCTTAATACACCACGGCTGCCTAAGGTGGTAGAGGTAAACTCTCTAATAAAGTTCAATGATAATGGCAATCCTCACAATATGCATCCTAGCTAATGCCTTTATGAGTTTGAAAATTATATTAGAAAACAAGATCACTTTAATGCCAATGTTATGAAACAATTTAAATACAATTATGATATGATTGCTCGCTTGAGTGACTTGTTATTTAGAATATCAAATGATGTTAGAGGTGTTGGAAAGCATGCTTCTATGGTTCAAACTCAGTTAGAACAAATTGCTAAATCTCAAAGAGAATTGCTTGATGAAATGAATAATAATATGCATGACTTTGTTGTTAGAGTTGCAACTAGAGGAGGTAAAATGACTCAGGAAACACTTTATCCTAAGGGACATCCAAAAAGAATTGAACAAGATTCACAAAGAGCAAACACTAGTGCATCTAGTTCTTCTAGAAAGAAAAATAAAAAAGATAGGACTTTGCATGCTCCTATTGAACCTGAAATAGAGAAACCTCCTGATAATGATAATGAAACTTCTATCCCTGATGCTGAAAGTCAGTCTGGTAATGAACACTCACCTAGTGATAATGAAAAAGATAACACTGATGTTCATGAAGACTCTCAACCAAATAATAAAGAACCAAACAATGATGTAGAGATAGAACCACCTGTTGATCTTGATAACCCACAACCTAAGAATAAAAGATATGATAAAAGGGAGTGTGGCTAGAAAACACGGTAAAGAAAGAGAACCAAAACCTATGCCTTTTCCACCTAAGTCAACTAAAAAGAAAGATGATGAAGAATTTGAACGCTTTGCTGAAATGCTGAGGCCAGTCTTTTTGCGTACTCGCTTGACTGATATCATTCCTCCTTATCCAAAGTACATGAAAGACATCATCACCAATAAAAGGAAAATACCGGAAGCTGAAATCTCCACTATGCTTGCTAATTATACTTTTAAAGATGGAGTACCTAAAAAACTTGGAGATCCGGGAATACCAACTGTACCTTGCTCCATCAAAAAGAATTATGTGAAAACTACTTTGTGTGATTTAGGAGCTGGTGTTAGTGTTATGCCTTTCTCTATATATAAAGGACTTGATTTGAATAAACTCACACTTACTGAAATATCTTTGCAAATGGCTGATAAATCAACTACCATACCTATCGGTATCTATGAGGATGTGCCTATTGTTGTCGCCAATGTTACTATTTTGACTGACTTTGTTATACTTGAGATGCCCGAGGACAACAACATGTCGATTATCCTTGGTAAACCCTTCTTGAATACTGCAGGGGCTGTTATTAATTGCAATAAAAGCAAGGTCACTTTTCATATCAATGGTAATGAGCATACGGTGCACTTTCCGAAGAAACAATTCCAAATGAATGGTATTAATGTTACTAAAAAATCTCCAACAATCACTATTGGAAGTTTTCAAATACCTCTACCTACTGTTAAAAAGAAATATGAAATGCTTATTGTTGGGGACATTCATATCCCCATTGAGGTAACTTAGTGATTTACGAAAGTTCTTCGGTTTCATGCTAATCGAAAGTGGTTGTTAATAAGACCTGATCAACCTTATTAATGGATCATTTTTGAATGGTATGAAGTTGACGAATTTAGTAAGCACTACATTCTGTCCCTACTTTTTATTCTCTGTTTTTATTAGTGAAATAAAATAAAATGCCATGTCTTGTCTGTTTTCTGAATTTCCCGTGCAATAAAAAAGACCCAAAAATAAAAGTTCTCAGAATGCCCTGAAAAATCAATACGATTTTTTTTTGAATATTTCTGAATTTCCGGTGCAAATAATATCAGAGGGAGGTGCACCAGGTGGGCACAACCCACCTGGGCGCGCCAGGACCCCCAGGCGTGCCCTGGTGGGTTGTGGTCCCACGTGGGCCCCCTCACTTATCTCTTCATACCACATCATCACTTACCTCTGATGAGGACATGACTACCTTGGATACGACCAAAAATATAGCATACATGCATATTTGTGAGGTGATTTCTAATGCAAACTATGTAATAACTTATTTATGTTATCCAGAACAAACATACTTCAGAGACTTTTGTGCCATGTCTAATTGCATGTGTATGGGACATTTGTACAATCCACATATGAAGATAAGGGGAAAAGAGAAGTTTAGGTGATGTTCAAAAAGTCCTCTCGCGTCACTTTGGGGCCAATAGAAGATAGAGTCCAAGTCTCTCACGTTCTGGATTCAGATTCGGACCACACAGACATACCTGACTCAAAACACCAACAACTTTTTCATACAGACTCCGAATTGGGTGATTCTTTTTTTTGTTTGAAAGTAGATTTCGTGCTCTTTCCAACACAATTAGATTAACCTTCAAATTCGCCCGGAGCGTTGGTTATGGATGAAACAATCTGAGCAGAATCTGAGTCAAACTACAAGCCCAAAGGTGTTGTATCACCTCCACTTGGGCCCATGAGCCTTGTACGACCTAGGTTTAGTTTTAGGTTGACTTGGGACGTCCTCCCACCTCCTTGGCTGCCACCCCTTGCTCCTATATAAGTAGATCCATCTAATATCTTTTTCCTTGGGTTTTGTTTAGATTAAAGTTCGCTATAGCTGCAACTTCGCGTACTTCATTTGTGTTCAACAACCAGACAAAGGCATCACAGAACCCCACCTTGGTCAATAAAGCTTTCCTCTTATATTCGCAATATCCAGATTGCAATCTTAGTTTCTTGCTTGTTCTTTGTTTGCTCGCAGGAAACAGACCCTCGTGGTCAGGTTGATCGTGCTCCGGCATGGTCAATAACCCCTCAGAAGTTGCTTTAGCAATTGCTAAGGCGCAACGTCTCGTACATTCGTAGTCGGATCGTCAAGGTCGACTCCCACAGAAAATGATAGCCACCATCTCATCGAAACATCGGGACACCTTAGCCTCTATCGAGTGGTATCCATTTTCAGGTTGCTCGGTGAGAATTTCCAGTTTTTTCCTAAATTAGATTTATTTCTTACCTACTGTCCAAGAAAAAGCCACAAAAAAGTTATATCTATTCATCCTTTGTCCAAGACAGTCTGAGCCTTTGGAATTTTCTTTTCATTGCTTGCATAGTTGAATTATCGGTTGCATCGTCGTGTCGAGTTGCTAGTCTTAGTGTCTAGTTCGTTTAGAGTTTCGAGTTCTGTTCACATTAGTCACGCCGCCGCTGCATCGTTATCCCTTCCGCTGTCCACCACCCATCCATCAATTTCCACCACGTGCTACCCACCATTCATTATCATAATCATATTTGAGATCGTTCACATCTTCGCTTGATCCAATCTGCATCTTATCTAGTTTGTTTTGGAAAGAGGGAGAGAGAAAAAAAACAGAGAAAAAGTAAAAAAAAAGTCAGAGAAAAAAGAGAGAAAGAAAAATAAAAAAGTGTGAGAAGAAAAAGAGGAAAAAAAACAAAAATCGGATCTATCTAGACTCAATCTCGTAGTTGAATTTGGATTGGAATCTGTTTTGTGTATTATTCAGTAAAACATGCATAACTTCCTCATACGAAGTCCGTTTCGGCTCCGCGAGTACTAAAATGAAAGTTAGCAACGAGCCGCATCTAAATAGTTGCAGAAGCAATTTCAATATTTGGCACCTCAAAATCAGTTTTTAAATAGGTATTTTTGCCCTCCGAAGTTCGGGAACACAGCTTATTCCGATTTTTCAGACCAGTTTTCGAATTTTTTGACTCCTCATATCAACTCAGAATTGAGTGATTCCTTTTGCGTTTGAAAGCTTGAGTCAGTACCATTCTTGAGAAAAATTATCAAAAAAATTGGCACAAACTTTTCTAGGAAAGTTGGAGAGAAAGTTGTTGATATATCATGATTGGATGTTGTTTCACATCATTATCTTTACTGCTATTGTGATCTTCACTTATATCTTGTTGTCCAGAGCTACTTCAGATCCTTTATTGATGCTAGTTGTTCTACGCTGTGACCTCATTAGTGTTCTAGGCTCGCGTCTCTAGTCCGGTCTATCCTAGGACCAGCATAGTACCGTCGTTGAGCGTTTATTCAACATTGCATCTCTGAATTGATTATTGCTAATATTTTGGTACCATATATTTAAGCCTTCCGAGATCCACATATTTCTACACCGTGTAAACATACGTTCCCCTAGCAATCGCATTACTCAATCTTCGGAGTTATTTGACACCGCTGGTTGCCTGTCACCACATGTTGCTTGATAAGAACTTGTAAGATATTGATATTTGCTTTACTGTGAGCGCTTTACCACCACGCCCTAGTAGTTCATAGGAACATTATTCTTGAATTTTGTTTCTTGTTTCTACTAATCATGACAGGGTCCAAAGATAGAAGTTCTTGGACGACAGATACATCTTCACCATCACGAGAGGTGGGACAACACACACAAGCATATGGTCAGGTTATCTCTTTACCATCATTTGAGGGTAGATTTAATCCTGCTATTTATCTAGCTTGGGAGCTTGAAGTAGAACAAGTTTTTAGTCACCATGATTTTTCTGAACTTCAGAGAGTACGAGCTACCACTAGAGCATTTACTGGTTTTGCTTCTGTTTGGCGGAGTGTACATTGTAAGAAAAACATTGATAACCAACCCACAACTTGGAAAGTTTTGAAAGCTGTAATGAGACAACCGTTTTTTCATCCTTAGTATCGTCGTGAATTGCTTCACAAATTAGAACAATTAAAACAAGGCAGTAACACTGTTCATGCTTACCACCAAGAGTTCAAATCTTATATGCATCATTGTGACATAGAAGAATCTGAGGATGATACAATGAATAGATTTTTTGGTGGTTTGAACCATGATATCCGTGCAAGATTTCAGTATATTCCTCGTTGCATTACTGGTATGTATGTTCACGCTTGTACCTTTGAGAGACAGATACAGGAGGATGCATTGGGTGACTAAAACAACTACTATTCCAGTTCATGCTCACAAACCGCTTGTTGGTTCATCCATCGTTGCACCAACTAGAGCACCCCCACCTCGAATTGTGAGCGCGACATCATCTCAAGAGTATGGTACATTGTCAACGTCTGTACCTACATCAGCTACATCTTTGCGACAAGGTAATAGTAAAGGTATTGATTATATAACTTCACATGAGAATGATGCATGCCTAGTTAACTTGAATGCATCATGTGTTAAGTTACATGTTGATTTGAGCACACCACCTATTTTAGAGAATCTTGTTACTTTCATGAATGTGTCATGTGATCAAACAACTGAAATACCAACAATTTTGACTGCAGCCATTGAATTAACTGTTGATGCAAAAGAACCGATGTTTAATCATTTTGATATGACCTTTAATCTTGGTGATGATTCTGTGTCCAATGACTTATTGCATGTTTGCTTATTTAAGCATGTTGTAGCATGTAAATTTGATGCAAGTAAGGTTTATTCACCAGTGTTGGGATGGTTTAATGATGGACATTGTCAATCTTTTGAAATGAATAAGATCTCCACTTATATGTACAAACTGAGTTCCAATATTTTCATGCCTTCTACTTCTTGTGATAATTTTTTGGCTTTATATTTTATGAACTATGAAAGTTACTCATGCATACATATGTTATATGTGCAAAAACAAAGGGAAGTAAAAATGGATGACATATTCATATACAACATGTACACATTGTCTCTTTTGTTAGCCACATTTCAGATTAAGCAACGCCGACGGCTTTGTTTTCAAGAAGGGGATGATGATGAGGACATGACTACCTTGGATACGACCAAAAATATTGCATACATGCATATTTGTGAGGTAATTTCTAATGCAAACTATGTAATAACTTATTTATGTTATCCAGAACAAAAATACTTTAGAGACTTTTGTGCCATGTCTAATGATACGTCCATTTTGCATCATGCTTTTATATCGATATTTATTGCATTATGGGCTGCTATTACACATTATGTCACAATACTTATGCCTATTCTCTCTTATTTTACATGGTTTATATGAAGAGGGGGAATGCCGACAGCTGGAATTCTCGGCTGGAAAAGGAGCAAATATTAGAGACCTATTCTGCACATCTCCAAAAGTCCTGAAACTTCACGGGAGCATGTTTCAGAATATATAAAAAATATTGAGCGAAAGAAGTACCAGATGGGGGCCACCCACCGTCCACGAGGGTGGGGGGCGCGCCCTACCCCCCTAGGCGCGCCCCCTGCCTCGTGGGCCCCCTGGTAGCCCTCTGATGCCCATCTTTGGCTATATGGAGTCTTTCGTCGAGGAAAAAATCATAAGCAAGCTTACGGGACGAAACTCCGCCGCCACGAGGCGGAACCTTGGCGGAACCAATCTAGGGCTCTGGCGGAGCTATTTTGCCGGGGAAACTTCCCTCCGGGAGGGGGAAATCATCACCATCGTCATCAGCATTGATCCTCTCATCGGGAGGGGGTCAATCTCCATCAACATATTCACTAGCACCATCTCATCTCAAACCCTAGTTCATCTCCTGTATCCAATCTTTGTCCCAAAAGCCTTAGATTGGTACCTGTGGGTTGCTAATACTGTTGATTACTCCTTGTAGTTGATGCTAGTTGGTTTATTCGGTGGAAGATCATATGTTCAGATCCTTTATGCATATTAATACCCCTCTGATTATGAACATGAATATTATTTGTGAGTAGTTACGTTTGTTCCTAAGGACATGGGAGACGTCTTGCTATAAGTAGTCATGTGAATTTGGTATTCGTTTGATATTTTGATGAGATGTATGTTGTCTTTCCTCTAGTGGTGTTATGTGAATGTCGACTACATGACACTTCACCATTGTTTGGGCCTAGAGGAAGGCATTGGGAAGTAATAAGTAGATGATGGGTTGCTAGAGTGACAGAACCTTAAACCCTAGTTTATGCGTTGCTTCGTAAGGGGCTGATTTGGATCCATATGTTTCATGCTATGGTTAGGTTTACCTTAATACTTCTGTTGTAGTTTCGGATGCTTGCAATAGTGGTTAATCATAAGTGGGATGCTTGTCCAAGGAAGGGCAGTACCCAAGCACCGGTCCACCCACATATCAAATTATCAAAGTACCGAACATGAATCATATGAACGTGATGACAACTAGCTTGACGATAATTCCCATGTGTCCCCGGGAGCGCTTTCCTTTATATAAGAGTTTGTCCAGGCTTGTCCTTTGCTACAAAAAGGATTGGGCCATCTTGCTGCACCTTATTTACTTTTACTATTTGTTACCCATTACAAATTACCTTATCACAAAACTATCCGTTATCGATAATTTCAGTGCTTGCAGAGAATACCTTGCTGAAAACTGCTTATCATTTCCTTCTGCTCCTCGTTGGGTTCGACACTCTTACTTATTGAAAGGACTATGATAGATCCCTTATACTTGTGGGTCATCAAGACTCTTTTCTGGCGCCGTTGCTGGGGAGTGAAGCGCCTTTGGTAGGTGGAATTTGGTAAGGAAAAAATTTATATAGTGTGCTGATATTTACTGTCACTTGTTACTATGGAACATAATCCTTTGAGGGGCTTGTTCGGGGTATCTTCACCCCGACCAGTAGAGAAAAGAGTTGCTCCTCAACCTACTGAACCTACTGAAAATGTTTACTTTAATCCTTTCACAGGTGATGGAACATTACATCCCGATTTGCACCTAATCTATGTGGATGAAGCTTGTGGATTATTTAAGCTTGCAGGTATGCCCAAGGATGTTATCAAGAAGAAAGTCTTCCCTTTATCTTTTAAGAGAGAGGCATTGACATGGTTTAGTCTATGTGATGATATGGGATCATGGAACTACAACCGATTGTAATTGGAATTTCATCAGAAGTTTTATCCTATGCATCTTGTTCATCGTGATCGTAATTATATATAAAAATTTTTGGCCTCGCGAAGGAGAAAGCATCGCTCAAGCTTGGGGGAGGCTTAAGTCAATGTTATACTCATGCCCCAATCATGATCTCTCAAAAGAAATGATTATTCAAAAAAAATTATGCTTGACTTTCTCTCAGTAATCGCTCCATGTTCGATACTTCTTGTACTGGTTCTTTTATGATGAAGACTATTGAATTCAAATGGGATTTATTGGAGAGAACTAAACGCAACTTTGAAGATTGGGATCTCGATGAAGGTAAGGAGTCAGGTATAATACCTAAGTTTGATTGTGTTAAATCTTTTATGGATACCGATGCTTTCCGTGAATTTAGCACTAAATGTGGACTTGACTCTGAGATAGTAGCTTCTTTCTGTGAATCCTTTGCTACTCATGTTGATCTCCCTAAGGAGAAGTGGTTTAAATATAATCCTCCCATTCAAGTAAAAGTAGTTGCACCTATTAAAGTTGAATAAAAGACTATCACTTATAGTGATCCTGTTGTTCCCACTGCTTATATTGAGAAACCACCTTTCCCTGTTAGAATAAAGGATCATGCTAAAGCTTCAACTGTGGTTTGTAAGAGTAATACTACAACACCTACTCCCTCTAAGCAAATTAAAGTTGAACCTAGTGTTGCTATGGTTAAAGATCTCTTGGCCGATAATATTGATGGGCATGTTATTTACTTCTCGTCGATTCGAGGCGTCAGCAAAACACCGCCGCCTGTTCCTAAAACAAAACCCCTTAGCGCCCCGGGAAGGGAGTGGGGGACGGCCCTACGCAGACAGCAGCAGCACCGGCTCTACGAAGTCCGAATCGAAGCTGCTAGAATTGCTAGACCCGATACTAAAAATAAACATAGACCTGTTGTAGGCATGCCTATTATTTCTGTTAAAATAGGAGATCATTGCTATCATGGCTTATGTGATATGGGTGCTAGTGCAAGTGCAATACCTCATTCCTTATATAAAGAAATTATGCATGATATTGCACCTGCTGAGTTAGAAGAAATTGAGGTTATAGTTAAGCTTGCCAATAGAGAT
The DNA here is from genome assembly GCF_002162155.2 of Triticum dicoccoides. Classification (NCBI taxonomy): domain Eukaryota; kingdom Viridiplantae; phylum Streptophyta; class Magnoliopsida; order Poales; family Poaceae; genus Triticum; species Triticum dicoccoides. Next base: position 211,943,885 of record NC_041388.1, read on the forward strand.
ACTATTTCACCGGTTGGGATTGTTAGAGATGTTGAAGTCTTGTGTGGGAAAGTTAAATATCCTGCTGATTTTCTTGTTCTTGGTTCCCCACAAGATGACTTTTGTCCCATTATATTTGGTAGACCCTTCTTGAATACTGTTAATGCTAAGATAGACTGCAATAAGAATATTGTTTCTATTGGTTTAGGGGATATGTCTCATGAATTTAATTTTGCTACATTTCGTAGACAACCCCATGATAAAGAATTGCCTAGTAAAGATGAAATTATTGGTCTTGCTTCTATTGTCGTGCCTCCTAGTGATCCTTTAGAACAATATTTGCTAGACCATGAAAATGATATGTTTATGAATGAAAGAAGGGAAATAGATGAAGTATTCTTTAAATAGGGACCTATTTTGAAACACAACTTGCCTACTGAAATCCTAGGGGATCCTCCTCCACCTAAGGGTGATCCTGTGTTTGAGCTTAAACCTTTACCTGATACTCTTAAATATGCTTATCTTAATGAGAAAGAGATATATCCTGTTATTATTAGTGCTAACCTTTCAGAGTATGAAGAAAAGAAATTATTGAAAACTCTGAAGAAGCACCATGCTGCTATTGGACATATTCTTGATGATCTTAAGGGCATTAGCCCCACTCTCTGCCAGCACAAAATAAAATTGGAGAAAGACGCGAAACCGGTTGTTGATCACCAACGACAGTTAAATCCTAAGATGAAAGAAGTGGTAAGAAAAGAAATACTAAAGCTTCTGGAGGCATGTATAATTTATCCCGTTGCTAATAGTCAATGGGTAAGTCATGTCCATTGTGTCCCTAAGAAGGGAGGTATTACTATTGTTCCTAATGATAAAGATGAATTGATCACACAAAGAATTGTTATAGATTATAGAATGATAATTGATTTCCGCAAATTAAATAAAGCTACTAAAAAGGATCATTACCCTTTACCTTTTATTGATCGAATGCTAGAAAGATTATCCAAACATACACATTTTTGCTTTCTAGATGGTTATTCTAGTTTCTCTCAAATACCTGTGTCAAAAGAGGATCAAGAAAAGACAACTTTTACTTGCCCTTTCGGTACCTTTGCTTATAGATGTATGCCTTTTGGTTTATGCAATGAACCTGCTACTTTTCAAAGATGTATGACTGCTATATTCTCTGACTTTTGTGAAAAGATTATTGAGGTTTTCATGGATGATTTCTCTGTTTACAAAACTTCTTTTGATGATTGCTTAAGCAACCTTGATCGAGTTTTGCAGAGATGTGAAGAAACTAATCTTGTCTTGAATTGGGAGAAGTACCACTTTATGGTTAATGAATTTATTGTCTTGGGGAATAAAATTTCTGAAGGAGGTATTGAAGTTGATAAAGCTAAAGTTGATGCTATTGAAAAGATGTCGTGTCCTAAGGACATTAAAGGTATAAGAAGTTTCCTTGGTCATGCCGGTTTTTATAGGAGGTTCATTAAGGACTTCTCCAGAATTTCTAGGCCTCTGACTAATCTCTTACAAAAATATGTTCCTTTTGTTTTTGATGATGACTGTGTAGAAGCATTTGAAATACTTAAGAAAGCTTTGATTTCTGCACCTATTGTTCAGCCTCCTGATTGGAATTTACCATTTGAAATCATGTGTCATGCTAGTGTGTAACGCCCATGATGCGGCTATATCTCCCACGTGTCGAAGCACGACTTAGAGGCATAACCGCATTGTAATCAATGTCGCAAGTGAGGTAATCTTCACACAACCCATGTAATACATAAGGGAAAGAGATACATAGTTGGCTTACAATCGCCACTTCACACAATACATGAATAAAGCATTACATCATATAGATACAATCAAGGTCCGACTACGGAACCAAAATAAAAGAAGACTACCCCAAAAGCTACACAGATCCCCGATCGTCCCAACAGGGCTCCACTACTAATCAACTGGAAACGGAACAACATAGAGAACGCAATCTTCATTGAGCTCCTCCTTGAGCTTGGTTGCATCACCTGCACAGTTCGACAGCACCTGCAAGCTGGTTTTGGAAGTATCTGTGAGCCACGGGGACTCATCAATCTCTCACCCTCGCGATCAAGACTATTTAATCTTATAGGTAAGGTAAAGGTATGAGGTGGAGCTGCAGCAAGCAACTAGCATATATGGTGGCTACCATATGCAAATGAGAGCGAGAAGAGAAGGCAAAGCACGGTTGAACAACTATAATCAAGAAGTGATCCTAGAACAACCTACGTCAAGCATTACTCCAACACCGTGTTCACTTCCCAGACTCCGCCGAGAAAAGACCATCACGGTAACACACGCGGTTGGTGCATTTTAATTAAGTTAAGTTTCAGGTTTTCTACAACCGGACATTAACAAATTCCAATCTGCTCATAACCGCGGGCACGGCTTTCGAAAGTTCAAATCCCTGCAGGGTGTCCCAACTTAGCCCATCACAAGCTCTCATGGTCAACGAAGGATATTCCTTCTTCCAAGACAATCCGATCAGACTCGGCATCCCAGTTACAAGACATCTCGACAATGGTAAAACAAGTCCAGCAACACCGCCCGAATGTGCCGACAAATCCCGATAGGAGCTGCACATATCTCGTTCTCAGGGCAGACTCAGATGAGACATCCTACGAGTAAAACCAACCCTCAAGTTGCCCCGAGGTGGCCCCGCAGTCTACTCGGTTCGGACCAACACTCAGAGGAGCACTGGCCCGGGGGGGTTAATAAAGATGACCCTTGAGTCCGCGGAACCCAAGGGAAAAAGAGGATAGGTGGTGAATGGTAAAACCAATGTTGGGCATTGCTAGAGTTTTATTCAAGGTGAACTGTCAAGGGGTTCCCATTATAACCCAACCGCGTAAGGAACGCAAAATCTGGGAACATAACACCGATATGACGGAAACTAGGGCGGCAAGAGTGGAACAAAACACCAGGCATAATGACGGGCCTTCCACCCTTTACCAAGTATATAGATGCATTAATAAAATAAGAGATATTGTGATATCCCAACAAAATATCCATGTTCCAACAAGGAACAAACTCCAATCTTCACCTGCAACTAACAACGCTATAAGAGGGGCTGAGCAAAGTGGTAACATAGCCAAACAACGGTTTGCTAGGACAAGTTGGGTTAGAGGCTTGGCTTAACAATATGGTAGGCATGATAAGCAAGTGGTAGGTATCGTAGCACAGGCATAGCAAAAGAGCGAGCATCTAGCAAGCAAAGATAGAAGTGATTTCGAGGGTATGGTCATCTTGCCTAAAATCCCGCAAGGAAGAACAATGAGTCCATGAAGAAGACAAACGGGCGTAGTCAAATGGGTCCTCACAAACGCGACATTATTGGAACCAACCCGAAGAAGCAACACCGGAAAGAAGCACACAACATAGTAAACAACCAACACATGAACATGGCATGATATGCGGGGATGCGGTATGTGATGCATATGCATGATTTGGAAAGGAATGATTGAACCTGGCATCAACTTGGAAATCCAAGAGTGCCACGGGAAAGAGGAGTTAATTTTGGTCGAAGTCGATATAAAGATCACCGGAATCGGATGCACGGTTTGGAAATGGAAAGCAAAACAAATATGGCACCGGTCTGTGATTTACAGCATGAGGCCATCTAAATGCATCAAGATAAATAAGCTACTGCACTCAAACATGGCAACAAGATACATGTCAGGAATCCACTCATGATGCTTGACAAAAGATGAACACTGAGCTACGGCTAAATCACTCATTAACAGGTTCAAACAAGCATGGCAAAAGTACAAAAGATAACAGGTTTCAGACTTAGTGAAATTAATAGCAAGTCAGGAATTTATCATCAGGAAGCAATGTTTAGAGCACGAAAAATACATGTTACAGGAACATATCATGGCAAAGCAATGCATGGCAAGAACATCATCATAGCATGAATGGATCAATAACAACAAGCTCGGCAAAATCGCTAAACATGTTAACAATCTGCCAGGAACATTTTATAGCACAAGTAGAGCTCGATTGAGTCAAGCTAGGGTGCTCCATAAATGCAAACAAAGACATGGATGGATAGAGCACCACAATATCTACAAAACATCCTTACTGATCATGCTCAAAAGAGGCATGGATCACTAGGAATCAACATGAACATATGGCATAAAAATAATGACAGGGCAAGGACTTAGTGAAATACTAAGTCCCTGAAATCAGCAACATTGAGTAAGCTACTTTGCATGCTTGTGCTAGTCACCTCAAAGATCATAAAAATACATGGTATACACCCCTGTAAAGATAACATGGCATACTACAAAACACATGTAGAGCTCGGGATCATAGCATGCACACATTAATCATGGCAAAAATGACAAAACTGCATTTGCTAAAATAGATCCGAAACTATCATCACATAGCCCTCTTTCAACAGCATTTCGGGCATCAAAATGAGCTCAAATGCGAATGATGCAATGAGATGAAATGATGTACTCGTCGAGACGAACATTTTGATATGCTACATGCACGAATCGGAGCAACAATGATGAAGTTATGATGCGATGAAAAATGCACAAATTACTCGGACTTAGACGAAATTTAGACCTCTTCGAGAAAGTCAACCCGGGACGGAGACGTGCGGGTCGGAGGGATCCGGATCTGGACGGAGGCGTTTGGATCGGGGGACGGGTGGATCTCATCCACCCGCCCGGATCTGGCCAGAGACGGGTTCCGGCGAGCTTTCGAGCTCCGGCGAGGTGCAAACTCCGGCGAGGCACGGTGGTGTACGCGAGGTCCGGCGGGCGGCGCGCATGGCAGAACAGCGGAGCACCCGCGGGCATGGCGGAGACCGGGGCCCGGAGCAGGGCGGCGTGGTCTGGTGGCAGGGCGAGCTCGCCGACGAGCTCGGGCGTGGCGGCGGAGGAAGGAGGCGGCGGCGCGGAGGATGCGCATGGCGGCGGCGGCGCTCGGCAGGGAGCGGGAGGCGGCGGCACAGCTCCGGCGAGGACGCGTGGGCGGCGCGGCGGCGGCGGTGAGATGGGCTCACACGGGCCCGATCTTGGTCCCGCGGGCCGGCGGCGGGGCTGAGGAGAGAGAGGGCGACGGCGGACAGATGGCGCGATTTTGTCCGTCCGGGTCGGATATGTCCGGTGGGCGAGAGGAGGAAAGGATTAGGGTTCATCCGTGAATTTCGGGAGGGGAGCACATATTTATAGGTAGAGGGAGCCAGGAGAGTCCAAATGAGGTGCAGTTTGCGGCCACGCGATCGTGATCGAACGACCTAGGTGATGGAGGAGGTTTAAGTGAGTTTTGGGCCACTTTGGAGGGGCGTTGGGCTGCAACACACACAAGGCCTTTTTTGGTCCCTCGGTTAACCGTTGGAGAATCAAACGAAGTCCAAATGGCACGAAACTTGACAGGCAGTCTACCGGTAGTAAACCAAGGCCGCATGACAAGTCTCGGTCCAATCCGAAAACGTTTAACACCCGCACACGAAAAGAGGTAGAAAGGGGCACCGTGTGACATAGGAGTGCCGGATTGCAAAACGGACAACGGGGAAAAATGCTCGGATGCATGAGACGAACAATTATGAAAATGAAATGCACATGATGACATGATATGCAATGCATGACACGCAAGCAATGACAAGGCAACAACAGCGAATAACTGGAAGACACCTGGCACATCGGTCTCGGGGCGTCACAACACTCCACCACTACGAGAGGATCTCGTCCCGAGATCTAGAATGGCACCGGAGGGAAAACGGAAGAGAAAGAGAAGAGGTAAAACTAAGTTGCTTCTTTGACCAATGAGTGAAACCAAAGAACCTTGAAAAGGTTAAGCCATTTCGAGAAAAGAATACAATGGAGATGAACAAAGTTGAAAACACTCCGTTAGAAAAGAGGAACAAGGAACATTACTAGAGCCTTATAGGTTGAAAGACATAAGGAAAGGGTTGCAATGGACAAGAAGTACATGCAAGTACTCCGGTTGAAACGAGATGTACATGGGACGATAAGGATCAATTACGATAACACTCCAGTTGGAAATGGAAGGCATATAATATGAACTTGGCAAAATGAAAGCACTTGGATGCGACTCCGGTTAGAAGAGCAATAATAGACACAGCACTCCGGTTAAGTGAATAAGCATGAAAAGAACACGATCCTGATAAAACAAGAAGATGGGTTGAAGAGAGCAACAACACAATGCCTCCGGACGGAAGAGATAGAAGATAGATAATTGAAATAAAGTATGGAGGAGAAAATACCAGCTTCTGCCACAAATGAGCTTGAAAAGACATCCTTAGAAGAAGGTTGAACGGAGTAGTTGGAAAAACAACAACGAAAAGAGCATGGTTGTAGTGGGCTTATGGAAACATCTCAACACTGAGGTGAAAATCTGCCACTGACGGAAAACAATAGATTTGATTGATATCAACAAGGAGACGAGAAACTATTCCACCGGGAGGATAAATGAAGAACTTGGGTCATTTATAAGCACCATAAATAGCAACAATCCTTAGGGAAAAGCTTTAGGTGATATATAACCCAAGATAATTGCAATGAAGAGATTGATGGGTTTAAATATCTCAATCTTGTGAATGAAGAATGATATATTACCACCTCAAAAGATAAGGGGGAAAACAATTGCACTCCGAATTACAGGATGAAGAAAGCATGAGCTCCTCTGGAAAGAATCTCGATGAAAACTTGGAGAAGGAATTAAATCCTTGATGAACCATCATGTAGAACCTTTATGAAGAACTCCGGTAAAAAAAGGATGATCAAACGGAAGGAAAGAGAAGTTGAAAACAGAAGGTGAATCCTTGTACCGATTTAAATGAATCTCCATGGTGAAATAATTGAAAAAGGTTGGAACTCCGGGAAAAAGAGAAGATGAAACAATTGAAATCAGGAATTTGATGAGCCTCCGAAATAGGGAATTGAGTTCACTCGATGAAACAAGAATAAGAATTACATTATGCTTATCCCTCATCAATTTAAATTGATGGCTTGCAATGGATTTGGCATACTACTTATTCTCGTTGAAAAGGATTAAGAGAGATATCGATAACTTGATAAGGTCTTCAAAGAAACACTGGTATGATTGAAACAACGAATGAATTGATATGATCACCATGGAAGAGAATCTTGAGCAAACCACCGTAAGAATTGGGAACGATCAAAGGAAAGATATCGAAGCACCGGGAAGAATTATCAAAAGAACAAAGATGTTTGAGAGAATTTAGATACAAGTGAGACGAATAGATCACGGACCGATTAGAGATCACTTGAACGATGCACCGGTAAGATCGGAGAATGATAACTGAAAGCTGAGAATGAATAAACCTGAATTGACGGATTCCGGAAAATCAAACTGAGAAGACTCTTGAATTGCTCCGGATAGGTGAAAAGAATTCTCATAATCAAAACAATTATGAGAGGATGGCCTCGAACTAGAACCACGAATCTCTGAGAGAACGGATAAGATATGGAGGTAAAACTCTTCTTCGGTCTTCAAATGTTGAGAATGACGACAAGAAACACCACCAAGAATTGTTGAGATACTCCAGAATGAAGAATGGAAAGGTTGAGCCAATGATGAAAAGAATTTGAAAGACTTGGGACGAATGAAACGAACAACGTTGATGAAAAACTAAGATTGGATCTTGCGAATGTTGAAATGATCAGATCCACTTGAAGAGAGACATGTCGGTTGAAAAAGATTGACATGGCAATCTCGATTATCATGAAGGATTAGTGTTCACGTCGGAGTATGAGAACACCGCTTAGGGAAGGTATGGAAACAACATTTGACATTGAAGCAACTCGAATACCAGCACTCAAAACAAAACAAAGGATTGGCTTGAAGAATAAGCCGGAACAAACATATGATAGAGATTTCGTCCGAAGTTTTCGTGGTGGGGCCCACACGGGCTCGATCGTACAACACCATCATGTACAAGGCAGTGCACATGACATACGAAGCGTCCTCGAGTCGGCATAGCCAAGGACTCTTTAAGACACAGCGAGACCACTGTAAAACCAACCGTGGATAGGCGGACCACTAGACGTCAAACCCCAATTTCATATCATACATTTGTCGGAGAGATATCCTAAGAGCTACTTGAATTCCCACTTATAAACTCCTGAAATTCTCCTGGTTATGCAATCGGGTGTTGGGGATATAGGGGAAGCATAATATCTCACCCAAACTAGCAAATCCTACATCTAGCTGTATCCATCCTTCAACACATAACCAAGAAACCTTCGGAAATCATTTACCTCAACCTTCGAAAAGCATCCATTATATGAGTTATGGCAATACTCCCAAACTCCCGCCCCAGTACTGGGTGGCGTCGAGGTTATCTCACCAACAACTGCATAAAAGAGATTTTCGATGTGGGCGAAACTCAGGTATTCCAGAATTGCAACGATAAAATTGTGACGACAACACCTTGAAGCTCAACTCCCCGGGACACTGCCACAACCCCTAAATGTCAGGAGGCACCAAGAACAATGTTCTCGTCACAAAACCATCAGAACGATTCCAAGATACCCGCGTGATCGTAAATTTTTTTTAGTGAAATTTGAGAAGAGAAGAGTCAAAACTCTACGTCAGGATGCCTCACCAGAGCGACGAAGGGACTGAGGAGTAAAAAGAATCCTACTATCTGATATATATAATCCTAAATGACCCAAAACATTTTTCTAGACTCACAGCGCCAGCAATTCGATCAAGCAGGGGGCTCCTAAGTCGTGGAAGGCTTTGATACCAACTTGTAACGCCCACGATGCGGCTATATCTCCCACGTGTCGAAGCACGACTTAGAGGCATAACTGCATTGTAAGCAATGTCTCAAGTGAGGTAATCTTCACACAACCCATGTAATACATAAGGGAAAGAGATACATAGTTGGCTTACAATCGCCACTTCACACAATACATGAATAAAGCATTACATCATATAGATACAATCAAGGTCCGACTATGGAACCAAAATAAAAGAAGACTACCCCAAATGGTACATAGACCCCCGATTGTCCCAACTGGGCTCCACTACTGATCAACTGGAAATGGAACAACATAGTGAACACAATCTTCATCGAGCTCCTCCTTAAGCTTGGTTGTGTCACCTGCACGGTTCGACGGCACCTGCAGCCACGGGGACTCAGCAATCTCACACCCTCGCGATCAAGACTATTTAAGCTTATAGGTAAGGTAAAGGTATGAGGTGGAGCTGCAGCAAGCGACTAGCATATATGGTGGCTACCATACGCAAATGAGAGCGAGAAGAGAAGGCAAAGCACGGTCGAACAACTATGATCAAGAAGTGATCCTAGAACAACCTACGTCAAGCATTACTCCAACATCGTGTTCACTTCCCGGACTCCGCCGAGAAGAGACCATCACGGTAACACACGCGGTTGGTGCATTTTAATTAAGTTAAGTTTCAGGTTTTCTACAACCGGACATTAACAAATTCCCATCTGCCCTTAACCGCGGGCACGGCTTTCGAAAGTTCAAATTCCTGCAGGGGTGTCCCAACTTAGCCCATCACAAGCTCTCATGGTCAACGAAGGATATTCCTTCTCCCAAGACAATCCAATCAGACTCGGCATCCCGGTTACAAGACATCTCGACAATGGTAAAACAAGTCCAGCAACACCGCCCGAATGTGCCGACAAATCCCGATAGGAGCTGCACATATCTCGTTCTCAGGGCACACTCAGATGAGACATCCTACGAGTAAAACCAACCCTCAAGTTGCCCTAAGGTGGCCCCGCAGTCTACTCGGTTCGAACCAACACTCAGAGGAGCACTGGCCCGGGGGGGTTTAATAAAGATGACCCTTGAGTCCGCGGAACCCAAGGGAAAAAGAGGCTAGGTGGCGAATGGTAAAACCAATGTTAGGCATTGCTGGAGGAGTTTTATTCAAGGCAAACTGTCAAGGGGTTCCCATTATAACCCAACCGTGTAAGGAACGCAAAATCCGGGAACATAACACCGATATGACGGAAACTAGGGCGGCAAGAGTGGAACAAAACACCAGGCATAAGGCCGAGCCTTCCACCCTTTACCAAGTATATAGATGCATTAATAAAATAAGAGATATTGTGATATCCCAACAATATATCCATGTTCCAACATGGAACAAACTCCAATCTTCACCTGTAACTAACTCCAATCTTCACCTGCAACTAACAACGCTATAAGAGGGGCTGAGCAAAGCGGTAACATAGCCAAACAACGGTTTGCTAGGACAAGGTGGGTAAGAGGCTTGGCTTAACAATATGGGAGGCATGATAAGCAAGTGGTAGGTATCGTAGCATAGGCATAGCAAAAGAGCGAGCATCTAGCAAGCAAAGATAGAAGTGATTTTGAGGGTATGGTCATCTTGCCTGAAATCCCACAAGGAAGAAGAACGAGTCCATGAAGAAGACAAACAGACGTAGTCAAACGGGTCCTCACAAATGCGACGTTATCAGAACCAACCCGAAGAAGCAACACCGGAAAGAAGCACACAACATAGTAAACAACCAACACATGAACATGGCATGATATGCGGGATGCGGTATGTGATGCATATGCATGATTTGGAAAGGAATGTTTGAACCTGGCATCAACTTGGAAATCCAAGAGTGCCACTGGAAAGAGGAGTTGATTTCGGTCAAAATCGATATAAAGATCACCGGAATCAGATGCACGGTTTGGAAATGACAAGCAAAACAAATATGGCACCAGTCTGCGATTAACAGCATGAGGCCATCTAAATGCATCAAGATAAATAAGCTACTACACTCAAACTTGGCAACAAGATACATGGCAGGAATCCACTCATGATGCTTGACAAAATATGAACACTGAGCTACGGCTAAATCACTCATTAACAGGTTCAAACAAGCATGGCAAAAGTACAAAAGATAACAGGTTTTAGACTTGGTGAAATTAACAGCAAGTCAGGAATTTATCATCAGGAAGAAATGTTTAGAGCATGAAAACTACATGCTACAGGAACATATCATGGCAAAGCAAGGCATGGCAAGAACAACATCATAGCATGAATGGATCAACAACAACAAGCTTGGCAAAATCGCTAAACATGTTAACAATCTGCCAGGAACATTTTATAGCACAAGTAGAGCTCGATTGAGTCAAGGTAGGGTGCTCCATAAATGCAAACAAAGACATGGATGGATAGGTCACCACAATATCTACAAAACATCCTTACTGATCATGCTCAAAAGAGGCATGGATCACTAGGAATCAACATGAACATATGGCATAAAAATAATGACAGGGCAAGGACTTAGTGAAATTCTAAGTCCCTGAAATCAGCAACATTGAGTAAGCTACTTTGCATGCTTGTGCCAGTCACCACAAAGATCACAAAAATACATGGCATACACCCCTGTAAAGATAACATGGCATACTACAAAACACATGTAGAGCTCAGGATCATAGCATGCATACATTAATCATGGCAAAAATGACAAAACTGCATTTGCTGAAATAGATCTGAAACTATCATCACATAGCCCTCTTCCAACAGCATTTCAGGCATCAAGATGAGCTCAAATGAGAATGATGCGATGAGATGAAATGATGTACTCGCCGAGACGGACATTTTGATATGCTACACGCACGAATCAGAGCAACGATGATGAAGTTATGATGCGATGAAAAATGCACAAATTATTGGGACTTAGACGAAATTTAGACCTCTCCGAGAAAGTCAACCCGGGACGGAGACGTGCGGGACGGAGACGTGCGGGACGGAGGGATCCGGATCTGGACGGAGGCGTTTGGATCGGGGGACGGGTGGATCTCATCCACCCGCCTAGATCTGGCCGGAGACGGGTTCCGACGAGCTTTCGAGCTTCGGTGAGGTGCGAACTCCGGCGAGGAGCAGTGGTGCACGCGAGGTCCGGCGGGCGGCGCGCATGGCAGAACAGGGAGCACCCGCGGGCATGGCGGCGACCGGGGCCCGGAGTAGGGCGGCATGGTCCGGTGGCAGGGCGAGCTCGCCGACGAGCTCGGGCGTGGCGGCGGAGGAAGGAGGCGGCGGCGCCGCTCGGCAGGGAGTGCGAGGCGGCGGCGCAGCTCCGGCGGAGGACGCGCAGGCGACACGGCACGGAATCCGGCGGGCGCGGGCGCCCGCGGGGCGGCGGCAGCGAGATGGGCTTCGCGGGCCTGATCTGGGTCCCGCGGGCCGGCGGCGGGGCTGAGGAGAGAGAGGGCAACGGCGGACAGATGGTGGTCTCCGATTCGCCCGGGGCGGCGGCGCGATTTCGTCCGTCCGGGACAGACATGTCCGGCGGGCGAGAGGGGAAAAGGATTAGGGTTCATTCGCGAATTTCGAGAGGGGAGCACATATTTATAGGTAGAGGGAGCTAGGAGAGTCCAAATGAGGTGCGGTTTGCGGCCACGCGATCATGATCGAATGGCCTAGGTGATGGAGGAGGTTTAAGTGGGTTTTGGGCCACTATGGAGGGGCGTTGGGCTGCAACACACACGAGGCCTTTTTGGTCCCTCGGTTAACCGTTGGAGAATCAAACGAAGTCCAAATGGCACGAAACTTGACAGGCAGTCTATCGGTAGTAAACCAAGGCCGCATGAGAAGTCTCGGTCCAATCCGAAAACGTTTAACACCCGCACACGAATAGAGGTAGAAGGGGGCACCAGGTGACATAGGAGCGCCGGATTGCAAAACGGACAACGGGGAAAATGCTCGGATGCATGAGACGAACAAGCATGCAAATGAAATGCACATGATGATATGATATGCAATGCATGTCACGCAAGCAATGACAAGGCAACAACAGCGAATAACTGGAAGACACCTAGCACATTGGTCTCGGGGCGTCACATAGTGATTATGCTGTAGGGGCTGTTCTAGGACAAAGAGTTGATAAGAAATTAAATGTTATTCAATATGCTAGTAAAACTCTAGACAGTGCTCAAAGAACTTATGCTACTACTGAAAAAGAATTTTTAGCAGTTGTGTTTGCTTGTGATAAGTTCAGACCTTATATTGTTGATTCTAAAGTAACTGTTCACACTGATCATGCTGCTATTAAATATCTTATGGAAAATAAAGATGCTAAACCTAGACTTATTAGATGGGTTGTCTTGCTACAAGAATTTGATTTGCATATTATTGATAGAAAGGGAGCTGAGAACCCCATTACAGACAAATTTTCTGCAATTAGCTTGATAAATGCTTCTCGTACTGCTCCATGGTATGCTGATTATGCTAATTATATTGTTGCTAAGTTTATACCACCTAGTTTCACATACTAGCAAAAGAAAATTTTCTTCTATGATTTAAGACATTACTTCTGAGATGACGCACATCTTTATAAAGAAGGAGTAGATGATGTTATTAGACGTTGTGTACCTGAGCATGAACAGGAACAGATCCTACGCAAGTGTCACTCCGAGGCTTATGGAGGACACCATGCTGGATATAGAACTGCGCATAAGGTATTGCAATCCGGTTTTTATTGGCCTACTCTCTTCAAGGATGCCCGTAAGTTTGTTTTGTATTGTGATGAATGTCAAAGAATTTGTAATATTAGTAGACGCCAAGAAATGCCTATGAATTATTCACTTGTTATTGAACCATTTGATGTTTGGGGCTTTGATTATATGGGACCGTTTCCTTCCTCTAATTGGTACACACATATTTTAGTTGTTGTTGATTATGTGTTACTAAGTGGGTAGAAGCTATTCCAACTAGTATTGTTGATCATAACACCTCTATTAAGATGCTTAAAGAAGTTATTTTTCCGAGGTTTGGAGTCCCTAGATACTTAATGACTGATGGTGGTTCACATTTTATTCATGGTGCCTTTCGTAAAATGCTTGCTAAGTATGATGTTAGTCATAGAATTGCATCTCCTTATCACCCATAGTCTAGTGGTCAAGTAGAACTGAGCAATAGAGAGCTTAAATTAATTTTGCAAAAGACTGTTAATGGATCTAGTTAGAATTGGTCCAAGAAACTTGATGATGCATTATGGGCCTATAGAACTGCATACAAAAATCCTATGGGTATGTCTCCGTATAAAATGGTTTATGGAAAGGCATGTCACTTACCTCTTGAACTAGAACATAAGGCATATTGGGCCATTAAAGAGCTCAATTATGATTTCAAACTTGCCAGTGAGAAGAGGCTTTTTGACATTAGCTCACTTTATGAATGGAAAACCCAGGCCTATGAGAATGCCAAACTGTTTAAAGAAAAAGTTAAAACATGGCATGACAAAAGGATACAAAAACGTGAGTTTAATTTATGTGATTATGTATTGTTATACAACTCTCGTTTAAGATTTTTGCAGGAAAACTCCTCTCTAAATGGGAAGGTCCTTATGTCATCGAGGAGGTCTATCGTTCCGGTGCCATAAAAATCAACAACTTCTAAGGCACAAATCCGAGGGTGATGAACGGTCAAAGAATCAAACATTATATCTCAGGTTATCCCATAAATGTTGAAACTAATGTTATTGAAATCGTAACCCCGAAGGAATACAGAAGGGACACTTTCCCGAATGTTTCAAACTCTGAAAAGGAATAGGTACGTGGTACAGTAAGTGAACCGACTCCAAAACAGTTCTAATCGCAATTTTTCTCCGTTTTGGAATATTTGAGAAAATAGGAAAATAAGAAGTAGCCCGGAGAGGACACGAGGCTTCCACAAGGGTGGAGGGCGCGCCCCCTTCCTCGTGGGCACCTCGTGTGCTCTCCGGACTCCGTTTTCTTGCATGATACTTCTTTTGGTCGGTAAAAATTCATTCTATAATCTCCCGAAGGTTTTAACCACTCTATCATGCAAATATCTCCTGTTTTAGTTTTGAGCTGTTTTCTACCAGGGTTGTCAAGGCCAGGCATCATGTCGTCTCCCTCCTCCTCCAACAATGAGGGCGACAATGCTTGGCTAATGAATATAGAGCTGAAGAGAGAAGAGCCCGAAGAGATCAACAAGGATGATGGGATCAAGAAGGTCGTGGGGGATCAAGTTCCGACAGTAGTAGAAGAAGACTTCCTTCAACCTCATCACAATCTCTTAACCCCAACGAAGATTGAAGCTTTCAAGATGATTAAGTTAGCTCGCATTCAAAACAAGTATCTCACGAGTGAAAATATTTTGTTGAAGGAGCATATCATCGCACTCAAGGGAATTATCTGCAAATTGGAGGACCTCCTACGCTCGATGTGCGACTATCCATCATCACCAACACCTTCTTCACCAACAAAGAAGAACTAAGTATTGGGTATGGGCACTCCCCTTGGAAACTGCCAAGCTTGGGGGAGTGCCCCGGTATCGTATCACCATCACACTTTTACCTTTACCGTTTTTCTTAGTTCGATCCTTTTGGTAATATCTTGATCTAGTAGAATAAAGTTTTAGTATGATATAGTTTTGAGTTTTGCTTTATGATCCTTCTATGTAATCGAGTCCATGAGCTTTATATAATAAAAATTAGTGTTGAGTCAAGGGCTTGATTATCTTACTATGATCTTGAGGGAATAAAATAAAAGAGAAAGAATAAAAAGAAATAAAGAGATCATATGGATCTTATGGAGAGTAATGACTTCACATATAAAGAGCATGATGAATAAAAGATGTTGAAAGTTGACAAGCATAGTTTTGGTCATCGTTGCAATTAATATGAAGTAATAAAGAAAGAGAGGTTTTCACATATAAATATACTATCTTGGACATCTTCTATGATTGTGAGCACTCATTAAAATATGACATGCTAAAGAGCTGACGTTAGACAAGGTAGACAACGTAATGGTTTATGCTTTCTTACATCTGAAACAAATTATATTGTCATGGATCATCCAACATGTTGAGCTTGCCTTTCCCTCTCATGCTAGCCAAATTCTTTGCACCAAGTAGAGATACTACTTGTGCTTCCAAATATCCTTAAACCAAGTTTTGCCATGAGAGTCCATCATATCTACCTATGGATTGAGTAAGATTCTTCAAGTAAGTTGTCATAGTTGCAAGCAATAAATATTGCTCTCTAAATATGTATGACTTATTAGTGTGGAGAAAATAAGCTTTATACGATCTTGTGATGTGGAAGAAATAAAATCGACGGACTGCATAACAAAAGGTCCATATCACAAGTGGCAATATAAAGTGACGTTCGTTCGCATTAAGATTTTGTGCATCCAACCATAAAAGCACATAACAACCTCTGCTTCCCTCTGCGAAGGGCCTATCTATTATTCTTGTCCTATAATTCATATAAGAGTCATGGTGTGTAGCGACCAGACCTCAAACGGTCCAATCTATGTGCTCTGGTGTCATCTCTGGATCAGTAATGCTGACACCACACAGTACTTGAAGGATTTATAACAGAGTAGCAATCACGCACTTATTACATCGAGTGTCTCAAAAGAGAACTTATTACAATAAATATGGCATAAGGCCATCTAATAACGATAACAGCGGAAGGCTTGGAAGATAAGTGAGTCCATCAACTCCAACGGCATCACTGAGTATAGAACCATGACCTAAAGGCACCTTACTCGTCGTCTGAAAAGTCTGCAACATGAACATTGCAGCCCGAAATGGGTCAGCACATGGAATATGCCGGCAATGTAACACATAGAGAGCAATGAAAGAATAAGGCTATACTACTTGCATATTTGGCTGGTGGAAAGCTCTATGGTTACAGTTTTGCGTAAAGCCAATTTTTCCCTACTGCAAAGGAATAAATTTTATTTAACTATCATGGTGGTTGTTAAACATTGAGAGTGTAGACACCCTCTCAATCCCAATTAAACATCATCATTAAAAACCCAACAAATTAATTAGAGTAACATGTTGAGATTAACATGATAATCCAAGTATTAGATACTCAAGATGTCCATAACTGGGGACACGGCTAACCATGATTAGTTTATACACTCTGCAGAGGTTTGCACACTTTTCCCCACAAGACTCGATCTCCTCCATTGGGATTCTCGCACTTCATGGTGTTTGAGAAACGGATGACCGAGACGTAGTCTTTCAGAAGCGTTACCACCTTACGATCGGGTAGACCGTTACACCTACTTTCCCCTACATCTGCTAGTCTACCACTATAAGAGTTTGCACAACTTAATCAACTATGCTAGAGCCCATAGTAGCTTGTGGCTGCACACGGAAGTCTCTAGTATGAATAATCTCATGATCCCTTTGAGCCTGGGTGGCGGTCCAAAAGAAAACAGGCAATCGCTGGAATACCCAGGTGCCTCAATCCACCCAGATGGGTGTTTAAGTTGCCACCTTAGAAAAACCATTAATTTAACAATCTCACATCCATCATGGATACACTCACCCAATCCACGTCTACTAGCATAGCATGGCAATATAAGCAAACGTAGAATTAACTCCCAATGGTTTGATAATAACATAGGTAATAGGTACTACCTCATCTACTTCCCAAAACCAACAATTTAATTAGATCCTAATCATGCAATGTGTGAGGATTGATCTAATGCAATAAAACTGGGTAGTAGGAGGTATGATCAATGTGTTACTTGCCTTGCTGATGATCCGCAAAACCTAGCGATTCGAAGTAGCAAGCGGCGCACTCCGGGTACTCTATCGCAAACAAACAAGCATACAATAAGTACTCAACTAATGCACAGGTAAAACTCAAATAAGAGATCTAACCAGAAAGTTCAACCTAAGAACTCCGGTTGGCAAAAAGAACCAAATCGAACAAAGCAACGAAAGACAAACAGCAAAAGAAACAAGCTTCGTTTACTATTCTGGATCTAGATCAAATTTTACAGAGGCAAAAACTTGTTTGAGTTGGTTAAACGGAAAGAGGGTTTCGAGACGAAACTCCAGGCGCTTGAATGCCTGATTCCGATAAATGAGCGAAAAGTTAAACTAAAACGAAAGTCAGATCAGAAATCGCGATGAGAAAAATCGCGGAATAAATCCGAGGAAAAGAAAAACGACGAACAGATTAACGAACGAACGTTCATTATCTGGATCTAAATGATGAACGCGTTCGTTAAAACGAACGAACGAGCGAACGCTCGCTAATTAAGTAAACCAAAAAAACCAATCTATCTAAAAAATGGATCTAAAAAAACCAACGAAAAAACCGAACGGTTTTTCTAAAAAAACGGCGGCGGCGGGATCGACCTCGTCGGCGGCGGCGGGGCTCCTGCGGCGGCTGGGCTCGGGCGCGGCTTAGGGTTAGGACGGCGGCTTGGGCTGATTCGGGCCCCGGGGCGCGCTATATAAAGGCCCCCCCTGAGGAGTCCGGGCCAAACACGGCCCGTAGTCGGTTCGCTCTTTTTTAAAAAAATTATTACACGCAGAAAAACAAACAAAAGGAATACTAAACGGACTCCAAAAATCCCGAGATAAATTTTCCCCGGCTTCTAAAATCAAGACGCACAGGATGAACATTTATTTTGGGACCTAAATGCAATTTTTAAAAACGCGCATTTTTCCTAAATTCAAATAAAATAGCAAATAAATCCAAAATAAAATCTTATTTGATTTTATTATTAAATCCTCAATATTTCTTTATTTTGGGAAAGTCATTTTATTCCCGCTCTCATATTTTTATAATAGAAATAATTGAAGATAAAATAAATAAAATCAAATGATCCTATTTTCAAAATTTGAGAAAACTCAAATATGAAAAATAACGAAATCCCCAACTCTCTCCGAGGGTCCTAGAGTTGCATAGAATTTCTAGGATCAACCAAAATGCAAATAAATATGATATGCAATGATGATCTAATGTATAACATTCCAAATTGAAAATTTGGGATGTTACAAACCTACCCCCCTTAAGATGAATCTCGCCCTCGAGATTCGGGTTGGCTAGAAAATAGGTGAGGGTGGTCCTTCAGCAGATCTTTCTCTTGCTCCCAGGTGGCTTCATCCTCCGTGTGATGGCTCCACTGAACTTTGCAAAACTTGATAACCTTGCTGCGGGTGACTCGGCTGGCATACTCAAGAATCTTGACTGGTTTCTCCTCGTAGGTCAAATCACTGTCCAACTAAATCGCTTCCAGCGGCACTGTGTCTCTCAGCAGTATATCAGCCATCTCTGTGTGGCACTTCTTCAACTGGGTAATATGGAATACATTGTGAACTCCTGACAATCCTTTGGGCAATTCCATCTTATAGGCTACTTCTCCCATATGCTCCAAAACCTTGTATGGTCCTACAAACCGTGGCGCTAACTTTCCCTTAACTCCAAAGCGCTTAACTCCTCGAAGTGGAGATACTCGAAGATAAACTCGGTCTCCGACTTCGTAAACTATCTCCTTGCATTTAGAATCTGCGTAGCTCTTCTGCCTGGACTAGGCTACCTTGAGCCTATCGCGATTCAATTTCACCTTCTGTTCAAACTCCTTAATCAGATCCGGTCCAAACAACTGGCGGTCTCCAACTTCATCCCACGACAATGGGGTCCTGCACCTCCTTCCATACAAGGCTTCGAAAGGGGCCATCTTCAAACTGGATTGAGAACTGTTGTTGCAAGAGAACTCCGCGTATGGCAAATTCTCGTCCCAACTATATCTGTAATCTAGCGCACAAGCTCTCATCATATCCTCCAAAATTTGATTGACTCTCTCGGTCTATCCATCTATCTGCGGATGGAAAGCTGTACTGAACTCTAGCCTGGTACCCAAAGTTTCATGCAACTGATTCCAGAACTTTGAGGTAAACTGGGTTCCTCTATCTGATACAATGCTCCTTGGAACTCCGTGCAGACATACGATCATGGTCATGTGTATCTTTGCCAACTTGGCACTAGTGTAGGTAGTCTTCACTAGGATGAAATGAGCTACCTTTGTCAAACGATCGACTACAACCCAAATCGAGTCATAGCCTGAACGAGTTCTGGGCAATCCTGTGATAAAATCCATGCCTAACTTATCCCACTTCCATTCGAGTATTAGCAATGGCTGTAGCAACCATGCTGGCTTCTGATGCTCTGCCTTTACTCTCTGACATACATCACAAACTGCTACATACTCCGCAATGTCCTTCTTCATTCCGGTCCACCAGAAAGTATCCTTCAAATCCAAATACATCTTGGTATTTCCTGGGTGAATCGAATATGGTGAATCATGGGACTCCTGCAGAATTAACTTCCTAATCTCTGGGTCATTGGGCACATAAACACGGTCTTCAAACCATAAGGTATCGTGCTCATCCTCACGAAATCCTTTAGCTTTTCCTTTGTTCATTTTCTCCTTAATAGAAGCAATCTCCTTGTCAGTCTTCTAGGCTTCTCTAATCTTATCCATCAAGGTAGACTGAATCTCTAATGCTGCTACATAGCCTCTCGGAACTATCTCCAAACAAAGCTCACGAAGATTTTCGGCTAACTCCCTTGGTAAATCTCCCGTCATTAGGGTATTGACGTGGCTTTTACAGCTCAACGCGTCGGCTACTACGTTAGCCTTTCCAGGGTAATAATGCAATCTCATATCATAATCCTTGATGAGCTCCAACCATCTCCTTTGCCTGAGATTCAACTCCTTCTGTGTGAAAATATACTTCAAACTCTTGTGATCCGTGTACACTTCATAATGGTTTTCAATGAGAAAGTGTCTCCAAGTTTTCAATGCATGCACTACGGCTGGTAACTCCAAATCATGCGTGGCATAATTTAACTCATGCGGCTTAAGCTGTCGTGAGGCATATGAAACGACTCTTCCTTCCTGCATAAGCACTGCTCCAAGTCCTCGACGTGAAGCGTCACAATACACCTCATAATCCTTGGTCTGATCCGGCAAAATCAACACTGGTGAGGTAACCAAACGTTTCTTCAACTCCTGGAAACTAGCCTCACATTCCTCAGTCCATTTGAACTTGGTATCCTTCTTCAACAACTCCGTCATAGGCTTCACAATCCTCGAGAAATTTTCAATGAATCTCCGGTAGTATCCTGCGAGTCCAAGAAAACTCCGGATCTCTCCAACTGTTGTTGGTGCTTCCCAACTTGTGACTGTGTCAACCTTGGTGGGGTCTACTGCCATACCTTCTCTGGATATAACGTGTCCGAGAAATCCAACTTCCTTCAACCAAAATTCACATTTGCTAAACTTGGCATCTAACTGATGTTCTCTGAGCTTCCCAAGTACCAAACGCAAATGCTCCTTATGCTCCTCTTCATTCTTCGAGTAAACCAGAATATCATCAATGAACACTACGATGAACTTATCCAAAAACTCCATAAACACTTTGTTCATCATGTTCATAAAATATGCCGGTGCATTAGTCAGGCCAAATGACATAACGGTGTACTCGTACAGCCCATACCTGGTGGTAAAAGCCGTCTTAGGTATATCTTGTTCTCGTATCTTCAAGTGATGGTATCCTGATCGCAGATCGATCTTGGAAAATACGTTAGCTCCTTGCAATCGATCAAACAGATCATTGATCATCGGTAGTGTGTACTTGTTCTTGATTGTTACTTCATTCAACCCTCGATAATAAACAACCATCCTTAACGATCCATCCTTCTTCTCCACTAAAAGTACTGGCGATCCCCAAGGTGAAGAACTTGGGCGAATATAACCTTTATCCAGTAAATCTTTAATCTGCTTCTTAATCTCCTTCAAATCTTTTGCGGGCATCTTGTATGGTCTCTTAGATATTGGTCCTGTGCCTGGCAAAAGCTCAATCAAAAACTCAATGTCTCTATCCGGTGGCATGCCTGGCAACTCCTATGGAAATACATCAGGGAAATCCTTCACTGCTGGTACTTCCTCCTGCACAACTCCTGTTAACGAATTTACTTGAGTCCTTTTAGGCACATGTAGGGATACATACTTGATCCTTCTTCCTTCTAGGGTGGTAAGCAAAATTGACTTACTGGTGCAATCGATGTTTCCTCCATACATCGACAGCCGATCCATACCCAGAATTACATCCGAACCTTGTGATTCCAAAATGATTAAATCCAAGGGAAACACATGCCTACCTATACTCAATGGCACTTGAAAACATCCCTTACTGGCCATATACTCCGCTCCTGGTGAGCTTACTAACATAGGTGTTCTAAGAACCTTAGTGGGCAGGTTATACTTATCCACAAATCCCCATGATAGGTATGAATGTGATGCACTAGTATAAAAAAGAACGATTGTAGTAAACGTCTTAACCAAAAACTTAGCAATTACTGCTTCCGGCTGCTCTTCAACCTCCTCCACATTAACGTGGTTCACCTGTCCCCTATTGAAAGGGTTCGGCTTCTTCCCAGAGCTTCCATTGCCATTTCCATTCTGGGATTTAGGACATTCATTGGCATAATGTCCGGTCTTCTGGCACTTAAAGCAAGTGACTTGGCTCAGGTCTCTTTTGGCTGGCGTTGATGGGTTGGTACGGTTCTGGCCGTTGCTTCCTCCATTCCCATTACCATTCTTGGGGCCATTATGATTGTGCGAGCTACCTCCTCCATGAGTATGCTGAAAATTTCCTCCCGGTCTAGGGGTAAAATGTGGCTTCTACTGAGCTCCAGAATTGCACTTCCCTTGTCCATACTTCCTCTTGCGGTTCTCAATCTGCTGCTGCTTCCCTTCAATCATAAGAGCACGATCTACCAACTCCTGGTAGTTGTTGAAGGTTGCTACCATCAACTGCATGCTCAACTCATCATTCAGTCCTTCCAGAAACTTCTCCTGCTTAGCTGCATCCGTAGCAATGTCATCTGGGGCATAACGTGCTAGCTTACTAAAGTCCTCCACATACTGGCCAACTGTCCATCCTCCTTGGCGCAAGTTGCGAAACTCTCTCTTCTTCATGGCCATAGCTCCTACTGAAACATGGGCAGTATGGAAAGCCTGCTGGAACTGGTCCCATGTGACAGTGTCGATAGGGAAAGTGGCTGTGAAATTCTCCCACCATGATGTTGCGGGTCCGTCAAGCTGATATGCGGCAAACTTCACCTTTTCCGCATCTGTGCATCCTGCCGTGGTCAACTCCGTTGCTGTCTTGCGAAGCCAATCATCTGCTACTATAGGCTCGGTGCTACTGGAAAACACCGGCGGATTCAGCCTAAGAAAACAGGCTAAGTGATCAACAGGTGGTGGTGGTGGGTTGTTGTCGTTCCCCTGATTCTGATTCTGGACTAGCAACTGCATCAACGTATTCTGCTGCTAGATCAACTGGGTGAGCTCCGGTGGGAAGGTAAATCCGGGGTCACGTCTCGGAGGCATCTGATGGGTTTAGAAAATATGAGATTTAAGAATAGAGAGGGGGTCTAAAGAGAAAACACTACCCATATGCACATGAGGCAAAAGCAAACAATTCACTTCATTCAATCAAACAAGGGCATACAATCGCTCTATCACAAAAGTGCTCGGACTACTATATTTACATGGCGGACTATTACTACTATTGGGGTTGTCTACTAGAAATATTCTTTGGTTGCAGACTCCATGATATCTGCTCCAGCTTCATCAACATAGTCATCATCGCTATCATCTGGATCCGAGTCGGTGTCGTTGATGATGATGTAGTCTTTCGGGCGAATCTCCTTGGGTTCTTCGTCTTCTTCTACTGGTATAGGGCCTCCCATAAATATTCCGATCTTCATTTTTAGGTCGGAATTCTTATCCACTAGTACTTCGATTTCCTCTTCATAATCTTCACGTGTAGCCTTGAGTTCTTCCTCCAGTTCCATGATTCTTGTCCTTGCCTTCTTCAGATCTATCATATCTGCGCACATCTGGTTCTCCTGTCGTCAAATGTGCTAGTTTAACTCCTGGATGAAAGTTGCGATTGATCTATCCTTCTTGGTGCTGATCATCTCCCATTGCTCATCTTGGCGCCCACAAATCTGGTAGATAGTATCCTTGAGATCATTGCGGTAAACTTCTCCAATACGTCCCATGGCGATGTGAGCTGCCATGCTCTTTCCTAGACTCCAGGTTGGTGCATCAAAGGAAAATTCTATGGGTTCAGTGACTGGCATGAACGTCCTTCCTGGAACTTGAACTTGAATCATCCAGCGCTCCTCTTTAGGTAAAGTGGCGTTGTAGGTCCTGGTGAAGCTTGGTACTCCGATGTTCAGATATCTAGTGACTTCCTTCAAGTGACGTCCAAAGGGTGTATCTTCATCTAGTTGCATGAACTTGTTCCTTGCATCTGCCATCCTAAAAGAGTAGAAAAGATGAGAAGTCGGAATGAGAAGAGTGAGTAGTGATCTAGGGCTTTAGCTTAGTGGTCGTGTCCTATAGTCAGCGTGTGCTCTGATACCATCATGTAGCGACCAGACCACAAACGGTCCAATCTCTGTGCTCCGGTGTCATCCCTGGATCAGTAATGCTGACACCACATAGTACTTGAAGGATTTACAACAGAGTAGCAATCACACACTTATTACATCGAGTGTCTCAAAAGAGAACTTATTACAATAAATATGGCATAAAGCCATCTAATAACAATAACAGCGGAAGGCTTGGAAGATAAGTGAGTCCATCAACTCCAACGGCATCACTGAGTATAGAACCACGACCTAAAGGCACCTTACTCATCATCTGAAAAGTATGCAACATGAACGTTGCAGCCCGAAATGGGTCAACACATGGAATATGATGGCAATGTAACACTCTACTAGAATTGATAAACTTGAGGGTATCATTACAAACTTGGGAACCACTTTTTCTTCCGTAAAGAATACTCCAAGTCCTCCTACTAAAATTTCCAAGCTTATGTATGTTCCTAAAAATAAGGGTGAATCATCTAGTAAAGAAAGTGCGGATCTTAAATCTATAAGTATTCATCCCAATCTTTTTGCTATCATTAAGGAACCAATTGCTACAAATGAATTTTTAGATCTTGTGCTTAAAAGTTTGATAATCACTAGAAAGAAAGAAATTCCTAAGGGAAATATATGCCTCATCGAAGAATTGCCTACCAAAGATGGCAATACCTAGATCTATCCTCGCTTTTATGCCTAGCTAGGGCGTTAAACGATAGCGCTTGTTGGGAGGCAACCCAATTTTATTTTTATTCCTTGCTTTTTGCTCCTGTTTAGTAATAAATAAATTATCTAGCCTCTGTTTTGGTTGTGTTTTTTGTGTTTAATTAGTGTTTGTGCCAAGTAGAACCGTTGGGAAGACTTGGGGAAAGTCTTGTTGAACTTGCTATAAAAACAGAAACTTTAGCGCTCACGAGAACTGCTGTCATTTCTATTTGGAAAGTGGTATTTAGTTAATTCTTTTTGAAGATGATTAATAGATAAATTCCTCACGTCCAGCAATTTATTTTATAATTTTTGGGGTTCAAGATCTTGCGCTAGCTACAGATTACTACAGACTGTTCTGTTTTTGACAGATTCTGTTTTTCGTGTGTTGTTTGCTTATTTTGATGAATCTATGGCTAGTAAAATAGTTTATAATCCATAGAGAAGTTGGAATACAGTAGGTTTAACACCAATATAAATAAAGAATGAGTTCATTACAGTACCTTGAAGTGGTCTTTTGTTTTCCTTTGCTAACGGAGCTCACGAGTTTTCTACCTTAAGTTTTGTGTTGTGAAGTTTTCAAGTTTTGGGTAAGGATTTGATGGATTATGGAACAAGGAGTGGCAAGAGCCTAAGCTTGGGGATGCCCATGGAACCCCCAAGATAATCTAAGGACACCTAAAAGCCAAAGCTTGGGGATGCCCCGGAAGGCATCCCCTCTTTCGTCTAGTTCTATCGGTAACTTTACTTGGAGCTATATTTTTATTCACCACATGATATGTGTTTTGCTTGGAGCGTCTTGTATTATTTGTGTATTTGTTTGTTAGTGTGCCACAATCATCCTTGCTGTACACACCTTTTGAGAGAGCCATACATGAATTATAATTTGATAGAATACTCTATGTGCTTCACTTATATCTTTTGAGCTAAGTAGTCTTGCTCTATGTGCTTCACTTAGATATTTTAGAGCACGGTGGTGGATTTGTTTTAAAGAAACTATTGATCTCTCATGCTTCACTTAGAATATTTTGAGAGTCTTAATAGCATGGTAATTTTCTTAATAATAATATGCTTGGTATTCAAGATTTGTGAAACTTTCTTTTGAGTGCGTTGAATACTAAGAAAAGATTGAAGCTTGATAATTGTTTTAAGATATGGAGGTGATAATATTAGAGTCATGCTAGTTGAGTAATTGTGAATTTAAAGAATACTTGTGTTAAAGTTTGTGATTCCCGTAGCATGCACGTATGGTGAACCGTTATGCGATGAAGTCGGAGCATGATTTATTTATTGATTGTCTTCCTTATGAGTGGCGGTCGGGGACGAGCGATGGTCTTTTCCTACCAATCTATCCCCCTAGGAGCATGTACGTAATACTTTGCTTTGATAACTTCTAGATTTTCGCAATAAGTATATGAGTTCGTCATGACTAATGTTGAGTCCATGGATTATACGCACTTTTTCCCATCCTTCCACTATTGCTAGCCTCTCTAATACCGCGCACTTTTCGCCGGTATCATACACCCACCATATACCTCCCTCAAAACAGCCACCATACCTACCTATCATGGCATTTCCATAGCCATTCCGAGATATATTGCCATGCAACTTTCCACCGTTCCGTTTATTATGACACGCTCCATCATTGTCATATTGCTAGCATGATAATGTAGTTGACATCGTATTTGTGGAAAACCCACCGATCATAATTCTTTCATACATGTCACTCTTGATTCATTGCATATCCCGGTACACCGCTGGAGGCATTCATATAGAGTCATATTTTGTTCTAAGTATCGAGTTGTAATTGTTGAGTTGTAAGAAAAATAAAAGTGTGATGATCATCATTTTTAGAACATTGTCCCAAGTGAGGAAAGGATGATGGAGACTATGATTCCCCCATAAGTCGGGATGAGACTCCAGACGAAAAATAAAAAGAAAAGAAAAAAAAGAGGCCATAAAAAAAGAGAAGGCCCAAATAAAAAAATATAAAAAAATGAGAGAAAAAGAGAGAAGGGACAATGTTAATATCCTTTTACCACACTTGTGCTTCAAAGTAGCACCAAGATCTTCATGATATAGAGTCTCTCGTTATGTCACTTTCATATACTAGTGGGAATTTTACATTATAGAACTTGGCTTGTATATTCCAATGATGGGCTTCCTCAAAATTGCCCTAGGTCTTCGTGAGCAAGCGAGTTGGATGCACACCCACTTAGTTTCTTTTGTTGAGATTTCATATGCTTATAGCTCTAATGCATCCGTTGCATGGCAATCCCTACTCACTCACATTGATATCTATTGATGGGCATCTCCATAGCCCGTTGATACGCCTAGTTGATGTGAGACTATCTTCCCCTCTTTTTGTCTTCTCCACAACCACCACTCTATTCCACATATAGTGCTATATCCATGGCTCACGCTCATGTATTGCGTGAAGATCGAAAAAGTTTGAAAAAGTTAGAGTATGAAACAATTGCTTGGCTTGTCATTGGGGTTGTGCATGATTTAAATACTTTGTGTGGTGAAGATAGAGCATAGCCAGACTATATGATTTTGTAGGGATAACTTTCTTTGGCCATGTTATTTTGAGAAGACATAATTGCTTTGTTAGTATGCTTGAAGTATTATTATTTTTATGTCAACATGAACTTTTGTCTTGAATCTTTCGAATCTGAATATTCATACCACAATTAAGAAAGATTTGCATTGAAATTATGCCAAGTAGCACTCCACATCAAAAATTCTCTTTTTATCATTTACCTACTCGAGGACGAGCAGGAATTAAGCTTGGGGATGCCTGATACGTCTCCAACGTATCTATAATTTTTGATTTCTCCATGCTATATTATCTACTGTTTTGGACTATATTGGGCTTTATTTTCCACTTTTATATTATTTTTGGGACTAACCTATTAACCGGAGGCCCAGCCCAGAATTGCTGTTTTTTTGCCTATTTCAGTGTTTCGAAGAAACGGAATATCAAACGGAGTCCAAACGGAATGAAACCTTTGGGAACGTGATTTTCTCACCGAACATGATCCGGGAGACTTGGACCCTACGCCAAGGCATCAGAGAGGCGGTCACGAGGGTGGGCCCCCCTTAGGGTGCGCCCCCTGCCTCGTGGGCCCCTCGGAGCTCCACCGACGTACTTCTTCCTCCTATATATACCTACGTACCCCCAAACGATCAGAAGAGGAGCCAAAAACATAATTCCACCGCCACAACTTTCTGTATCCACGAGATCCCATCTTGGGGCCTATTCCGGAGCTCCGCTGGAGAGGGCCGTCATCACAGAGGGCTTCTACATCATCATAGCCCCTCCGATGAAGTGTGAGTAGTTTACCTTAGACCTTTGGGTCCATAGTTAGTAGCTAGATGGCTTCTTCTCTCTTTTTGGATCTCAATACAAAGTTCTCCCCCTCTCTTGTGGAGATCTATCCGATGTAATCTTCTTCTTTTTGCGGTGTGTTTGTTGAGACCGATGAATTGTGGGTTTATGATCAAGTCTATCTATGAATAATATTTGAATCTTCTCTGAATTCTTTTATGTATGATTAGTTATCTTTGCAAGTCTCTTCGAATTATCAGTTTGGTTTGGCCTACTAGATTGGTTTTTCTTGCCATGGGAGAAGTGCTTAGCTTTGGGTTCGATCTTGCGGTGTCCTTTCCCAGTGACAGAAGGGGCAGCAAGGCACGTATTGCATCGTTGCCATCGAGGATAACAAGATGGGGTTTATTTCATATTGCATGAATTTATCTCTCTACATCATGTCATCTTGCTTAAAGCATTACTCTATTTTTAACTTAATACTCTAGATGCATGCTGGATAGCGGTCGATGAGTGGAGTAATAGTAGTAGATGCAGAATCGTTTCGGTCTACTTGTCACAGACGTGATGCCTATATACATGATCATGCCTAGATATTCTCATAACTATGCTCAATTCTATCAATTGCTCAACAGTAATTTGTTCACCCACCGTAGAATACTTATGCTCTTGAGAGAAGCCACTAGTGAAACCTATGGCCCCCGGGTCTATTCTCATCATATCAATCTCTATCACTTTAATCTTGCTTTGCTTTTTTACTTTGCCTTTTACTTTTTACTTTGCATCTCTATACCAAAAATACCAAAAATATTATATCTATCAGATCTCACTCTCGTAAGTGACCGTGAAGGGATTGACAACCCCTAATCACGTTGGTTGCGAGTAGCTATCGTTTTGCGCAGGTACGAGGGACTTGAGCGTGGCCTCCTACTGGATTGATACCTTGGTTCTCAAAAACTGAGGGAAATACTTACGCTACTCTGCTGCATCATCCTTTCCTCTTCGGGGAAATCCAACGCAAGCTCAAGAGGTAGCATGTAGCAAGACTTCTTATGAACTATCATGTCTTGTAGTTTATGTCAGTAGTAGTCACTAGTCAGTGTTTGAATGTTGTATATATTATTGTTTCGAACTGTTTATTGTGTCGAACTACTGGTGGGCTAAATGAGGGCATCACCATTCTCGAGTGTTCAGAGTATATCTCCTTTTTTCAAGTTATATAATTTGAGCTCAGTGTCTTTTTGATGATGTACACTTGTTTGGGCCAGTGTGGTGTCGTTGAATATGGGCCGAGTAGTAACGCAATGCCAAACATGTCAATTATAACTCTCAGGTCGGGCTCTCAAAAGATCCTGAAAAAAATGCCGGGCTCTCCAAAAAAGAAAGAATAAGGACTCTTAGGCCGACATGTGGGCGCCACCGGTGTTTTCATGCGCTTGCGCGCCGAGAGCATATTGGCGCGTGCTTGAAATTCATGCTACCTTTTCATCCCCAGTCTCCCGTCCCCCCCACCTCTGGAATCTCAATTCCTACTCCAGTTCCCCCAAATCCCCCTCCTGTACTCCCTGTACTCAAGCGCACTATCATTTCACCGGTCAACGCGGATCTTCGAGCAGGAGATCCTGAGGTCCGTCCTGCCTTCGATCGCTGCGTGCTGTCGCTCAACAGTGGCATGGCGGCACTTGACGACTAGTTTGCCGGCAAAGTGCTGATGGTAACCATCAACGGCGACCGACCTCCCGTCTCTCCGGACGACCTTGTCAAAGCTCTTGGCATTGCGCACGGCATCCAAATAAGTGACTTGCTCGTCAAAGTCTATCCACCACCGGCTGATTTCTTTGTCAGGTTCCAGACAACTTTCGACGGCAGTCGTGTGTTGGAATCTTCCCGACGTTTGTTATGCGATGGCTCGCTGGTGAGCTTTGATCGGTGGCACCCAAGATGGGGCTCGGTGCCCTCTAAGCTTGAGTTTTTAACAAATCTTACCTTCCACGACATGCCTCGACGTGCTTGGAACAGCGAGTCCATGAACGAGCTTATCAACAACCTTGGAGGTGAGCTCGTAAGTATGTTTGTTCCTCCAGACAGCTGGGCTCTGACGGTTATGGCATGGATGAAGAAGCCATCCACCATACCTAAGGTGATTGGTGTTGAGATACCGGTGCAGGAACCGGGGTTGTACTATTCGTCGCCACCAAGGCCGCTGCAGACCACGTTAGGGATGTACCTGTATCGAGTGTTCGTGCATGTCGAAGAAGTGGTCAGTCCATCAATCGAAGTCCTGCCGCCACCGCTGGTGCCAGGGTCCTTCGACGACGTCCATTACAGGAGTCAACGTCAGACTTTCCCCGTGTTGCTCGGAACGATGGATGGCACAGGGCCTACTCCATCGCGCGGCGGAGGCCACTGCTTCTTTGGGAGAAGAGGCAGGGCTGGCTGCCTGGATGTGCTCTAATTTGAGGTAACAACATAATCTTGTCAGATACTAGTTAAATCCGAGCTATGGGTGTGAAGCACTGATATGCTAGTACATTTGATTGTGACCTGTTCTAATTTTGTACCTGAACTTTTTTTAGAAAGGGTTGTACGTCAACTTAATGTGCTAGCAGAACTTATTGTGTTGTCTGTCTGTTTTCTTTGCACAACATTCAAGATATTTCCCCGTCATTGATAAAGACGATGAACCGTTATGTACAACTTCGTTGGTTTCAACATAGCCCTTCCCATAGCGATCCACTGCTTCCATCCTGATTGTGCCGCCTGCGTGAAATTTTTGTATGCAAGTTCAGTGTGCTACGATGTTCTATATGATTGTGTCAACTATATAAGTTTTTACTAAGCATCAGCAATGCATATGGCTGAAAGATGTATTTACTAGCATCGACCGATGGGTCTCTCTCTCTCTCTCACACACACACACACGCACACACACATGCACACGCACAAGTGGGACCCATTGAATTATTTATTTGCTCATGACAACTTTTAATTAGGTTCCACTGTAATCTAACTTTTTTCTTAAGTTATTAATTGAGCTCAGTGACTTCAAAAAGTTGTACAGAAGCCTTGTTTGGGCCTTTCCGGCGTCGCTGAATGTGGGCTGAGTAACCATGTTAGGTTGTACTGTACTACACATGCCTTTTTTTCAACATCAGCAATGCAACTGGGCCGACAGTTGTACACAATATCCGGCTCATCTTGTTATTCTCCGCCCTGCTGGGCTGCAAACTTTCCTAGGAGGTATGCATTAGGCTTAACAAGAAAATGCACTTTAAGAAATAATAAATGGGATGTAATTATAATAACTGGACAGTTACTATGCACCAAACACGTAATTAGTTTGAAAAATATATTATTTTTGGAATTTGAAAATTTTAATTTCATTACTTGTTGCACGCGCAATATTTCGTTGGATTTTAAAGTAATACAACTTTATTTTGAAATTGTATTTGACCTGACTAGAAATTTCGGATAAAAATATTTCGGATCCCATCAAAATGTGGAATTTTTTTTGAATTCTGTTTTGAGCGGTTGTTTAAAATTATTAATCGTTGTCCTAGCTAGAAGTTGGGTTGTACTTTTAACAAACTGTAAATGGGCTGTAGTAAATTCCATTAGAATTAAAAAAATGGGTTGTACATTCTTACAAATCGCAAATGGGCTATATGTTCTCTACCAAATACGAGTTGTGGGCCTACTAAGTTGACGGTACCAAGGGCTTTGTCAACTTAGTCAATATAAACGATTCTAGTTGCAGTGATCGTACGATGTCCATCCAACGGCCGTAGTGCTTCTTCAACCTCTGGTCTTCTTGCTCCAGCCGCCCAAAGTAGCGCCGGTCATGTCGCGTGCTCCTGCCTCCCGTGGTCGGCTGTGATGTCGCAGCCTCACCGCCCCGTATTACTCCCACCGCTGGCCAGGCCATCCCTCTACTCACCCACACCCCCTGTTATTCTGCAGCAATGGCAGCCTCACACCGCAGCCGAACCAGTGAACCCTCGTACTCCTCTCCGCGCGGGCTTCCACTACTGCGTCTTCCCCGTCTCCGCGTCGTCCCCTTCCTAGGCCTCGCCGTCGTCCAGACCACCGCCATGGTGCTCTCCGCGCGGCGTGGTCAACGTTTTCAACGACTGACTTCCATCGGAAGAGTACTGTACGTGGAGAGGCTGACAGCTGGGTCCAGGCGGCCGCAAGGAAGTGCCTCCTTATTACGTGCAAAATAATTATTCCTCCACCTGACAGCAGGGACCCACCGGACGGGCCACCTTATTTTGTGAAAAAAACGTTTCCCCCTGACTGCTGGGACCCACCGGATGGGCCAGCGCATTTCATGAAAAAAACGTTCCCCCCACTGTCAGCTCGGACCCACCGGAAGTGCCTCCTTATTACGCACAAAAAATGAATACTCCCCCTGTTAGCTGGGACCCACCATGGTGGGAGGCTGACTTGTGGGCCTACTAAGTTGACTGGGACGGGGGCCTTTGTCAACTTTAGTCAATATGAACGATTCTAGCTATAGTGACCGTACGATGTCCATCCAACGGCCGTAGTGCTTCTTCAACCTCTAGTGTTCTTGCTCCAGCCGCCCAAAGCAGCGCCGGTCGTGCTGCATGCTCCTGCCTCCCGTGGCCGGCTGTGCTACCGCAGAGGCCTCACCGCCCCTACTATTCCCACCGCTGGCCAGGCCCTGCGGCGATGGCAGCCTCACACCGCAGCCGACCAGTGAACCCTCGTACTCCTCTCCGCACGGGCTTCCACTGCCGCGTCTTCCCCAGCTCCCCATCGTCCCCTTCCTAGGCCTCGCCGTCGTCCATCGCCCTGGTGCTCTCGGCGCGGCGTGGTCAACGTGGTCAAGGAACGACTTCCATCGGACGTGGACTGTACGTGGAGAGGCTGACAGCTGGGTCCACGGCCGTAGCAAGGAAGTGCCTCCTTATTACGCGGAAAACAATGATTCCTCCACCTGACAGCTGGGACCCACTGGACGGACCACTGTATTTCGTGAAAAAAACGTTTGCCCCTGACTGCTGGGACCCACCAGCTACATCTTCGCACGCAAGGAAGTGCGTCCAGGCAAAAAAAACAATTCGCCCCCCTGACTGCTGGGACCCACCAGCTACATCTTTGCAGGCAAGGAAGTGCGTGACAGTCGGGACCCACCTGGTCGAAGTGTATGTAGCGTTGTCATTCTGGTCGCGAATGTGTATGCACATATATACTGGTGGATGTAGAGGCGCGCACGTGTCATAGTAGAGGCGCGTACGTGTTGTAGTAGAGGCGTGCACGTAGCATGTACACGTACGCACAACAGCCAGGGTGCAAGAAAGAAATACGGCCACGTATGTGTACATACGGGCGGGGTCTCGAACGCCTACTCGCTCATACGTATGGCCAGGACTCGTGTACATGGCTGGGTCGGAACGGAGAAACAGCGTCGTCGTCGTGTTCATGGGGAGGCAACGGAATGCGTCGTGTTCATGGGGAGGCAACGGAATGCGTCGTGTTCATCGGGAGGCAACGAAACGCGTGGGAGCCAACCGGCTGGGTCGGAACGAAATGCGTGGTCGTGTTCATCGGGAGGGCTTGGACGGAACAGGCGATGGAAACGAGGCCTAGCGTACCGCACAACGGAGGAAACAGACCTCCTATGTTTGGAACGGGGTCCTGTTGATCGGGAGGGGTCTGGCGTACCGCAAAACGGAGGAAACAGACCTCCTATGATCGAAACGGGGGTCCTGTTGATCGTGAGGGGTGTGGCGTACCGCAAAACGGACGAAACGGACTTGTGTTGGAGCGCTACGGTTGAAATAGGGGTCCTGTTCATCGAGAGGGGTGTGGCGTACCGCAAAACGGGACTCCACAGGATACTATTCATCTCCACCGTCGACCTCCTCCAGCCTCCACGGGCTACCGTCAACCTCCTCCAGCCTCCACCGCGCGCTACTCCACCGGCTACTGTTCAACCACCCCTCCACGGGCACCCCTCCACCGTCTACTGTTCATCCAGCCCTCCACACCATGGGGTCCTGTTCAACCACCCCTCCACGGGCACCCCTCCACCGTCTACTGTTCATCCAGCCCTCCACCACACCACGGGGTCCTGTTCATCCAGAGGCAACGCCACCGCTCACTGTTCATCCAAACCCCCCGCAACGCTCACTGTTCATCCCAGAGGCAGCATCGATCGGCTTCAGTTAGCAGCAGTAGTGAAGGAATCACTCGATCTGGTTCAGTTAACAGCCATCGATCGATCGCTCGGGTTCAGTAACGCATAGCCTACAGTGCAATCGCTCGGGTTCAGTTTGAGCCAACGCCTCGCACACACGCGCGTACGTGTATGAGAGAAACACGCATCGCTCGGCCCCCGACCTCCCACCGTAACCGGGAACTCCCCGAAATTTTCCTCCCCCTCTCTTCTACCCCGGTTTTTTCCGTCATGGACGACCCAAAGAATGTCATGCAGCTGCGTCTCCGGCCCGCCCAGGACGAAAAGCCCATTTTCTATCATGATTTTTTGTCATAGAAGTAGGATCCCACCACATCTATGATGATACCGGGTTTTGTCACAATTATCGCCATAGAAGTGTCATATGTATGACAGAAATTTTTTTGGTTCGGCTCAAAATGTCACGGATGTGTCTTTTTTTGTAGTGCTAGTGGCAGTAACGACTGACACTCCTCTCTCATCTCCCACTGTCAAAATACGATAGAAGGCCTCATACTCAGCCGGCCTAGGCTCGGCTAAGCTCCCATCAGAGGGGGTCATGCATATGTCACAAAATTCAGTAAGTGGTATATGATGGTTTTCAGCATATAAATCAAAACTCACTTCAGGAGGATTATTCCTAGGCAGAAAAGTAAAGCTTTGAACAAAGATGTTTGTGAGGATTTGGTGCTGTTCACACTCATCTGCGATGAAGTCGGTGAGGCCAGCATTAGCAGCATATTGTGTGAACTCCTGAAGGATTCCAGCCTCTTCCAGGAACAGGGTGTGCGGCCATTCACACGGCCGTACTTTTCGCCAACCTCTAAGGATGAAGATCACTATCAGATGACTCCCCAATAACACCCTTGGAGTTCTTCTTAGAGCCAAACTTCCTAAAGATATTCATGGTTTTCCTATGAAAAAAATTCTGAAATTTATTAGCCCACAAAATTTTCTCAACAAAACTTCACAAAAATGATACCAACTACTCATAGGGATACATAGAGGCCACAACAAGCATTCAAACTACTTAGAACTCTAAGAAGTCAACATGCAAGCACATCTACAGCAGCACCAGGAGTAGCTAATTATTCAAAATATAAACCACTAAAACAAAAACTTATTGGACAAAACGGTGGAGTCACATACCAAGCAAAAATCCCCCGAAAAAGTTTCGGAAACGGAGCTTCGAGCAAAGAAATCAAAATCCGCTGGTTTGAGAGCAAGAACACGGGGGAGAGAGCAATGGAGATTTTTTTTCTGGAGATTGATAGAGGCTAAGGTGTCCAGATGTTTCGATGAGATGGTGGCTATCGTTTTCTGTGGGAGTCGACCTTGACGATCCGACTACGAACGTACGAGACGTCGCGCCTTAGCAATCGCTAAACCAACTTCCGAGGGGTTATTGACCACGCCGGAGCATGATCAACCTGATCACGAGGGTCTGTTTCCTGCGAGCAAATGAAGAACAAGCAAGAAACTAAGATTGCAATCTAGATATTGCGAATATAAGAGGAAAGCTTTATTTATCAAGGTGGGGTTTTGTGACGCCTTTGTCTGGTCAATGAACACAAACGAAGTACGCGAAGTTGCAGCTATGGCAAACTTTAGTCTAAACAAAACATAAGGAAAAAGCTACTAGATGGATCTACTTATATTGGAGCAAAGGGTGGCGGCCAAGGAGGTGGGAGGACGTCCCAAGGCAGCCTAAAACTAAACCTAGGTCGTACAAGGATCATGGGCCCAAGTGGAGGTGATACAACACCTTTGGGCTTGTAGTTTGACTCGAATTCTGCTCAGATTGTTTCATCCATAACTCAATACTCTGGACGAATTTGAAGGTGAATCTAATTGTGTGGGAAAGGGCACGAAATCTACTTTCAAACAAAAAAATAATCACCCAATTCGGAGTCTGTATGAAAAAGTTGTTGGCATTTTGAGTCAGGTATGTCTGTGCAGTCCGAACCTGAATCCAGAACGTGAGAGACTTGGACTCTATCTTCTCTTAGCCCAAAGTGACGTGAGAAGACTTTTTGAACAACACCTAAACTTCTCTTTTTTCCTTATCTTCGTATGTGGATTGTACAAATGTCCCATACACCTGCAATTAGATGATGACCCACAAGTATAGGGGATCTATCGTAGTCCTTTCGATAAGTAAGAGTGTCGAACCCAATGAGGAGTAGAAGGAAATGATAAGCAGTTTTCAGAAAGGTATTCTCTGCAAGCACTGAAATTATTGGTAACAGATAGTTTTGTGATAAGGTAATTTGTAACGGGTAACAAATAGTAAAAGTAAATAAGGTGCAGCAAGATGGCCCAATCCTTTTTGTAGCAAAGGACAAGCCTGGATGAACTCTTATATAAAGTAAAGTGCTCCCGAGGACACATGGGAATTATCGTCAAGCTAGTTTTCATCACGTTCATATGATTCGCGTTTGATACTTTGATAATTTGATATGTGGGTGGACCGGTGCTTGGGTATTGCCCTTCCTTGGACAAGCATCCCACTTATGATTAACCCCTATTGCAAGCATCTGCAACTACAACAGAAGTATTAAGGTAAACCTAACCATAGCATGAAACATATGGATCCAAATCAGTCCCTTACGAAGCAACACATAAACTAGGGTTTAAGCTTCTGTCACTCTAGCAACCCATCATCTACTTATTACTTCCCAATGCCTTCCTCTAGGCCCAAACAATGGTGAAGTGTCATGTAGTCGATGTTCACATAACACCACTAGAGGAAAGACAACATACATCTCATCAAAATATCGAACAAATACCAAATTCACATGACTACTTATAGCAAGACTTCTCCCATGTCCTCAGGAACAAACGTAACTACTCTCAAATAATATTCATGTTCATAATCAGAGGGGTATTAATATGCATAAAGGATCTGAACATATGATCTTCCACCAAGTAAACCAACTAGCATCAACTACAAGGAGTAATCAACACTACTAGCAACCCACATGTACCAATCTGAGACTTTTGGGACAAAGATTGGATACAAGAGATGAACTAGGGTTTGAGATGGGGTGGTGCTGGTAAAGATGTTGATGGAGATTGACCCCCTCCCGATAATAGGATCGATGGTGATGACGATGGTGATGATTTCCCCCTCCCGAAGGGAAGTTTCCCTGGTAGAACAGCTCCGCCGGAGCCCTAGATTGGTTCCACCAAGGTTCCGCCTCGTGGTGGCGGAGTTTCGTCCTGTAAGCTTGCTTATGATTTTTTTTCCTCGACGGAAGACTCCATATAGCCAAAGATGGGCATCAGAGGGCTGCCAGGGGGCCCACGAGGCAGGGGGCGCGCCCCCACCCTCGTGGACAGTGGGTGGCCCCCCTCTGGTACTTCTATCACCCAATATTTTTTATATATTCGGAAACGAGCTCCTGTGAAGTTTCAGGACTTTTGGAGATGTGCAGAATAGGTCTCTAATATTTGCTCCTTTTCCACCCCAGAATTCCAGCTGCCGGCATTCCCCCTCTTCATGTAAACCTTGTAAAATAAGAGAGAATAGGCATAAGTATTTTGACATAATGTGTAATAACATCCCATAATGCAATAAATATCGATATAAAAGCATGATGCAAAATGGACGTATCAACTCCCCCAAGCTTAGATCTCGCTTGTCCTCAAGAGAAAGCCGAAATCAAAAAATATGTCCACATGTTTAGAGATAGAAGTGTCGATAAAATACAATACGGACATGAGGGCATCATGATCATTCTTAGAACAGCAACATATATATATATATATATATATTTATATGTGTATATATATTGTCATATGATCTCTTATGCTAAAGTAATAATTCAATCACAATTTCAAGTATGAATCATAAACTTCGTTGAAAACTAACAAACTATAATCTCAGTCATTGAAGCAATTGCAATTTATCATAACATCAGAAAGAGTCAATATAAGAGCTTTTCAGCAAGTCCACATACTCAACTATCATTTAGTCTTTCACAATTGCTAACACTCACGCAATATTTATGAGTATGAAGTTTTAATCGGACACATAGAAAGATATGGGCTTAAAGTTTTGCCTCCCAACCTTTTACCTCAAGGGTAATGTCAACAATAATAGTTCATGAAAACTCACATCCAATTAGTCATATATATCAGGATCTTTCCAACACATTGTGCTTGCCAAAGGACAAAATGAAAAAAAAGAAAGGTGAAGATCACCATGTAACATCCCAAATTTTCAATTTGGAATGTTATATATTAGATCATCATTGCATATCATATTTATTTGCATTTTGGTTGATCCTAGAAATTCTACACAACTCAAGGACCCTCGAAGAGACTTGGGTATTTCGTTATTTTTCATACTTGAGTTTTCTCAAATTTTGAAAATAGGATCATTTGATTTTATTTATTTTATCTTCAATTATTTCTATTATAAAAATATGAGAGAGGGAATAAAATGACTTTCCCAAAATAAAGAAATATTGAGGATTCAATAATAAAATCAAATAAGATTTTATTTTGGATTTATTTGCTATTTTATTTGAATTTAGGAAAAATGCATGTCTTTCAAAATTTCATTTAGGCCCCAAATAAATGTTCATCCTGTGCAGCTTGATTTTAGAAGCCGGGGAAATTTTATTTCAGGAGTTTTGGAGTCTGTTTAGTATTCCTTTTGTTTGTTTTTCTGCGTGTAATAATTTTCTTTAAAAAGGGCGAACCGACTATGGGCTGTGTTTGGCCCGGACTCCTCAGGGGGGCCCTTTATATAGCGCGCCCCGGGGCCCGAATCAGCCCAAGCCGCCGCCGCCCTAACCCTAAGCCGCACCCGAGACCAGCCGCCGCGCAACGCCGCCCGCCGTCGCCGCCCGCCGCCACCGGAGCCCCCCCCCCCCGCCACCGAGGAGGTTGATCCCGCCGGTGCCGCCCTTTTTTTAGAAAAACCGTTCGGTTTTTCCATCGGGTTTTTAGATCCGTTTTTTAGATAGATCGGTTTTTTCGGTTTTAGTTAATTAGTGAGCGTTCACTCATTTGTTCGTTTTAACGAACGCGTTCATCGTTTAGATCCAGATAACGAACGTTCATTCGCTAATCTGTTCGTCATTTTTCTTTTTCTCGGATTTATTCCGCGATTTTTCTGATCGCGATTTCTGATCCGATTTTTGCTTTAGTTTAACTTTTCCCTCGTTTATCGGAATCGGGCGATTCAAGCGCCCGGAGTTTCGTCTCGAAACCCTCTTTCCGTTTAACCAACTCAAACAAGTTTTTGCCTCTGTAAAATTTGACCTAGATCCAGAATAGTAAACGAAGCTTGTTTCTTTTGCCGTTTGTCTTTCGTTGCTTCATTCGATTTGGTTCTTTTTGCCAACCGGAGTTCTTAGGTTGAACTTTCTGGTTAGATCTCTTATTTGAGTTTTACCTGTGCATTAGTTGAGTACTTATTGTATGCTTGTTTGTTTGCGATAGAGTACCCGGAGTGCGCCGCTTGCTACTTCGAATCGCTAGGTTTTGCGGATCATCAGCAAGGCAAGTAACACTTTGATCATACCTCCTACTACCCAGTTTTATTGCATTAGATCAATCCTCACACATTGCATGATTAGGATCTGATTAAATTCTGGGTTTTGGGAAGTAGATGAGGTAGTACCTATTACCTGTGTTATTATCAAACCCTTGGGAGTTACTTCTACGTTTGCTTATATTGCCATGCCATGCTAGTAGACGTGGATTGGGTGAGTGTATCCATGACAGATGTGAGATTGTTAAATTAATGGTTTATCTAAGGTGGCAACTTAAACACACATCTGGGTGGATTGAGGCACCTGGGTATTCCAGCGATTGCCTGTTTTTCTTTTGGACCGCCACCCAGGCTCAAAGGGATCATGAGATTATTCATACTAGAAACTTCCGTATGCAGCCACAAGCTACGATGGGCTATAGCATAGTTGATTAATTTGTGCGAACTCTTACAGTGGTAGACTAGCAGATGTAGGGGAAAGTAGGTGTAACGGTCTACCCAATCGTAAGGTGCTAGCACTTCTGAAAGACTATGTCTCGGTCATCCGTTTCTCAAACACCATGAAGTGCGAGAATCCCAACGGAGGAGATCGAGTCTTGTGGGGAAAAGTGCGCAAACCTCTACAGAGTGTATAAACTAATCATGGTTAGCCGTGTCCCCGGTTATGGACATCTTGAGTATCTAGTACTTGGATTATCATGTCAATCTCATCATGTTACTCTAATTAATTTGTTGGGTTTTTAATGATGATGTTTAATTGGGATTGAGAGGGTGTCTACACTCTCAATGTTTAACAACCACCATGATAGTTAAATAAGATTTATTCCTTTGCAGTAGGGAAAAATTGGCTTTACGCAAAACTGTAACGATAGAGCTTTCCACCAGCCAAATATGCATGTAGTATAGCCTTATTATTTCATTGCTCTCTATGTCTAAGTTTATCTTCTCATTAACTATGGGTTCCTTTTCCTTAATATTTTTCAAAGTCATTCCTACCTTAGATCCATATTGAGTAATTTGATTGTGGATCTTTTTATCTAGATTTTCAATTAATTCAATAGTAGCAACTTTATTTTCAATAATTTCAAGTCTTTGCATAACATGCTCCAAAGTTAACATGGTTCCATTAACCAAAAGAGGTGATGAGCCAAATAAATCTAACATAGCATTATAAGAATCAAAAGTATGGCTACCCAAGAAGTTCCCACCGGTAATGGTATCGAGGATATATCTATACCAAGGATTAACACCTACATAAAAATTGCGGAGAAGAACTGAAGTAGATTGCTTCCCGGTAGATCTATTTTGAGCATTGCAAATTCTATACCAAGCATCTTTTAGATTTTCTCCCTCCCTTTGTTTAAAATTTAGAACTTCATTCTCGGGAGACAATGGAGAAGATATGAGACTAGCCATGACGACAAGCAAACAAACTAGCACACGAGCAAACAAGAGCAAACGGGCAAAAGAGGCAAACGGAGAAAAGAGAAGGAGAAGGAAAAGGAGATTGGGAAAGAGAGGGCAAATAAAACGGCAAGGGTGAAGTGGGGGAGAGGAAAACAAGAGGCAAATGGCAAATAATGCAATGCAAGAGATAGGGATTGTGATGGGTACTTGGTATGTTGACTTTTTGCGTAGACTCCCCGGCAACGGCGCTAGAAATTCTTCTTGCTACCTCTTGAGCTTGCGTTGGATTTCCCCGAAGAGGAAAGGATGATGCAGCAGAGTAGCGTAAGTATTTCCCCCAGTTTTTGAGAACCAAGGTATCAATCCAGTAGGAGGCCACGCTCAAGTCCCTCGTACCTGCACAAAACGATAGCTACTTGCAACCAACGCGATTAGGGGTTGTCAATCCCTTCACGGTCACTTACGAGAGTGAGATCTGATAGATATAATATTTTTGGTATTTTTGGTATAGAGATGCAAAGTAAAAAGTAAAAGGCAAAGTAAAAAAGCAAAGCAAGATTAAAGTGATAGAGATTGATATGATGAGAATAGACCCGGGGGCCATAGGTTTCACTAGTGGCTTCTCTCAAGAGCATAAGTATTCTACGGTGGGTGAAAAAATTACTGTTGAGCAATTGATAGAATTGAGCATAGTTATGAGAATATCTAGGCATGATCATGTATATAGGCATCACGTCCGTGACAAGTAGACCGAAACGATTCTGCATCTACTACTATTACTTCACTCACCGACCGCTATCCAGCATGCATCTAGAGTATTAAGTTAAAAATAGAGTAACGCTTTAAGCAAGATGACATGATGTAGAGAGATAAATTCATGCAATATGAAATAAACCCCATCCTGTTATCCTCGATGGCAATGATGCAATACGTGCCTTGCTGCCCCTTCTGTCACTGGGAAAGGACACCGCAAGATCGAATCCAAAGCTAAGCACTTCTCCCATGGCAAGAAAAACCAATCTAGTAGGCCAAACCAAACTGATAATTCGAAGAGACTTGCAAAGATAACTAATCATACATAAAAGAATTCAGAGAAGATTCAAATATTATTCATAGATAGACTTGATCATAAACCCATAATTCATTGGTCTCAACAAACACACCGCAAAAAGAAGAAGATTACATCGAATAGATCTCCACAAGAGAGGGGGAGAACTTTGTATTGAGATCCAAAAAGAGAGAAGAAGCCATCTAGCTACTAACTATGGACCCAAAGGTCTAAGGTAAACTACTCACACTTCATCGGAGGGGCTATGATGATGTAGAAGCCCTCTGTGATGACGGCCCTCTCCAGCTGAGCTCCGGAATAGGCCCCAAGATGGGATCTCGTGGATACAGAAAGTTGTGGCGGTGGAATTAGGTTTTTGGCTCCTCTTCTGATCGTTTTGGGGTACGTAGGTATACATAGGAGGAAGAAGTACGTCGGTGGAGCTCCGAGGGGCCCACGAGGCAGGGGGCGCGCCCTAAGGGGGGGCCCACCCTCATGACCGCCTCTCTGATGCCTTGGCGTAGGGTCCAAGTCTCCCGGATCATGTTCGGTGAGAAAATCACGTTCCCAAAGGTTTCATTCCGTTTGGACTCCGTTTGATATTCCGTTTCTTCGAAACACTAAAA
Source organism: Triticum dicoccoides (assembly GCF_002162155.2). NCBI lineage: Eukaryota > Viridiplantae > Streptophyta > Magnoliopsida > Poales > Poaceae > Triticum > Triticum dicoccoides. The sequence continues at coordinate 211,986,957 of NC_041388.1, forward strand.
TAGGCAAAAAAAACAGCAATTCTGCGCTGGGCCTCCGGTTAATAGGTTAGTCCCAAAAATAATATAAAAGTGGAAAATAAAGCCCAATATAGTCCAAAACAGTAGATAATATAGCATGGAGCAATCAAAAATTATAGATACGTTGGAGACGTATCACTACACCACTAAAACACACCCATCTGTAGCGCTCAGACTCTCGTGATCCAGACGAGAATGACATTCTAAACAGAAGCAACTTTTACATAGTAAGAGTGACATAGACGAGGATGACCAAATGACAAGGAATATGCATAACAAAAGAAAGAACTAACCCATCCAGAACCAGCAGCAAAGACAACAAAGTCATTCAAAGAGATGATCCAACACCATCATAATTTGCAGCCCCGCTTCAACGACTAGTGATCTGGAGACACCAGTACTCCACCCTTTCAATGCAACAGCCCAATTACCTATCAACCTGAAGGCTTGAACCACATCACTTCCTGTCGTAATTGAGACATCCAAGGATCAAAGTTAATCCAGATGCCTTTGTCATTCTCACCTTCTTTTGGCTGCAGGCTGTATCGTTGACAATCAGGGGAGTTTGCTCCCGAACTCCTAGGGCTCGCCGTGTAGACACAGTTTTCCGTAGCAAACAGAGCCTCTCTGCCATCAAGGTCCTTGCCAACGGTGATCTCCTGGTTAATCGGATAATTGATTCCGAGAAACAGAGAGTGTGAACCAAGGCTGTTTACCCGCCTCCAACTAAAAAATCCTAAAGGCCCCAACAAGCTAGTATCCTGCTCGTAGACATAACAGCCACTGTCCGGATACTCACGTATTAGACGGTGCTTGTATACAGTGGGTTTTTTGCAATATAACTTTTCCGTCTCATGTGTCCGAATGATCATCACTCTTGCCGTCGTCTGATCGAGCGAGGAACCAGTTGGGCTTCCCTGTTTTTGGCAAAGGTGGTGTGATTACAAAGGGCAGTAACTGTAGGGACACTGCATCGTATCAAAAAGGACAGGCATTGTTAATGTAAGATCAACATTGTTCAGAGTATGACTAGGATAATGCAAGAAACAACATTGATATGTCCCTGTTGGAACTGGGAGGAAAATACAGGAAAATGTATACTGGGTTTGAAAATATAGAAGTGCCATGCATGGTTATACTCATGTTATCTCGCAATCGATTCTTCACGGGAAACTACCATGTCATGCATGTTATGTAATCTTGTTATGTCCTCACAAACAAATTCTTCAAGGTAACTAACAGACCATGCATTGTTATATACTCGTGTTCTATGGGCAAAAATTTTGTGAGGATATTATTCTAGCCATTGATTGCTGAAGGGCGAATATAGGTATGTACACATGGTAAGCATTGCAGGATTTCACTACTTCCAAATATAGAGTTCTCCATATGCACATTTACTTCCCTAATGTATGGTTAGATGAAACCAACAGTGTGGTGCATGTTTCTACATCATTAAGATGAGGAAACTAACATGGCCATTGATACACACTCATATTTAGTAGTAGTATATAGATTACTGTAAAATAAGGATAATATCCATATACTCCTAATCGTTTGATTATTCAGGGTACAAATTGGCTGTAATGACATGGTCACAATCGCATGAATTAACTCATTCCAAATATAGCTGATTTACGGTGTATCTAATACATTGCCATAGTTCTACTCAAATTCTCCTCAAACAGGGATATGCCAATCATCACAAAAATTTCAAACAGTGTCATGGCGTCATCATTAACATGAGACAGAAACAACTTACATGCGCCGTCCCAGCAATACGTGGTGCCATCTGCTTTGTCGATCGCGTAGATGATGCCATTGTGTTCAATAGCATCACAGATGTGTGTATCAGCTTTGACGATGATCCACTGCGAGCCGAGTTGTCTCCAGCTAAAGAAGGCACCAGCGTAAAGATAGGCGAGTCCGCGGTCGAACAAGGCAATTAGCTTGAAGTCTGCGTAATTTGCATGTCGTCTGGGCACTTGGCAGATTACAATCTTCTGCAAAACAAGGTCCGTCCAACTGACGTAGTAATCTAGATGACTTGGACCGCGATGGTAATACTCTATATAATCCAATGGAGGAAGGATAATCTCATGGGAGGTCTGGAAGTTCACGAGCACCAACTTTTTACCGTCTTCTCTGAAGGCAACCATCCAATGGGAGTTCATGCCGACCCAGTACATACCTGCCAAGAAGTTTTGGGCGATGGTGATCGGATCGATGTCGAGGGAAATGATGTATGGCGACCCACTACATACCTACAAAGAAGTTTCGGCTAATGGGGATCGGATTGAAGTCGAGGGGCATCATGCACGCCTCCGTATCATGGCAAGCCAATCTCGCAAGACCAGATAGCAGCAAGCAGGGTGTCTTGAAAAGCTTAGGCCTTGCTTCAGTGATGGCCGTGTGCATGTCCCTCGAGCATGCAGCCAGCCGCAGGGTGCTCAACATATCCATACACGAACAATAGCGGTCGAGGATGTCACTGGGGAGATTGCTCCAATCGTGGCTCATATGGATGTTGCATGGTTCGCATTCGGACATGGTGGAGTTTGGAAGGGGGCTTGATTTACGGGGGAGAAGGATGTCGGTGCTGGAGCGGCTAGCGAGGGAATAGTGGTACTGGGGAGGCGAGTGAGGCGACGGTACACGGGGGCACAGTGAGATGGAGACAGAGAAGGTGATGGAGATGGAGTGCTATTATGGGAGCGGAGAGGGAGACGAGGCGAGGCGCCAATGTGCTGTACAGCGGCGGTGACAGACTGCACAGTGCACAGGGTGAGGCTAACTTTGGTAACCCAAACACGCCGCCTGGACTAGTGTCAGGCGCAGGGTGTTGTCACTTCACTGTGAGGACCGGATGAATAGTATTTTGACCATCAAGTGTACCACAGTTGTACTACTACTAGTAGTAGTAGGAACATGAGTACTCCATTATTGTATAGCGGAAATAGGTCTCCCGTGCTAGCATGCCTCTTCACTTCATCGTTCAGGTATCATCCATATTGCGAGTAGAACCAAATTCTCGTGGATGCCCAATCAACGCCCTACCGCGATGCATGCAGTGGTCATTCTGGTGCATCAAGGATGGCATGCAGATCGTTCCACACTTGAGAAGAGGAAAAATGGAAAGGTAGAATGCGGCAGCAGAGGAAGAGAACGCTGGCTAACGAGGCTGGGAGGGGATCGAGCAGGAAGTTAATGCTCCACGCCTAAAGGTTTTGGAAAAACCTGGTTTTCGTAAGGTGACTTATACTCACCTAAACGGAGGGAGTATTCCTTAACCAGAGAATGTTGTGTCTCCCACTCACGCGCTCAAAAAAAAAAACTACGACACATTTTTTATCTATTTGCATGCATAGGTCCCACCTATCAGGAAGGAGGGGCACGTACACAAACATGTACGACTCATCAGTCTACCCACATAGCCTTTCCGTTTAGTCTACCTAGCTGTCTAATCAACTGCCTGCACGCCACTTCTCACATTTACTTCTCCATCGGGAACCGATTCTCCTCGGCTTCTTCACCTCCCCTTCGTCTTCATTTGCATCCAAACCCTATACATATGCAAGCCAATCTCCACTTGCACCGAGCCTAACCTGTGAAATAGTGGGCAGGGGAGAATTAGGAAATGGACACGGAAGTAGTCTTTAGAATGCATTTACTACATGATCAAACTCATCTTACCTGCTAATCGGAGAAAATCCAAGTGCCCCTCAACGTCAGCATCTCAAGGGGCGTCAACTTGCAACTACGGCCACGCCGCGCTGGAGAGACCCCCAAGGAAACATCCTCGTGCGTTCCACGGAACATCAAGATGCATTTGTATGAGTAGTTTATCTTGTGAGAGAAAAGGATGAACGAGGGAAGGCCTCTAGAGATAGAGATGGACACTACTACTAGCAATGTGCTGGCACGTGCGTTGCAATGGATCCAAAGTAGTAGAATAATACTTGTTCATGTGCTTGAAATATAAACACTCTAGTTTTGATATACATGTGTCAGCAGACATGACAGCTTGTCCATGGAAGTTGAACCACGACGACCATCATGTTTCTTGTTTCTACCATTGCCACACCCACACGCGATTCCCACGATGCCGCTCCAACCCACGGCACGACGTCCCCCGACGTGGACATGGATCCTCTGACATGGCTATCATAGCCTTTCCCTGCCTTTCCTTCGCTGACAGGTGGGACCCACGCTTATGGGTCCCACATGTCAATGACAGAATGGTAGGATTGTTCGCGTCAGGGGATCCTCATCCCCCCGACGTGCCCCCCATCTCTCTCGGCCCCACCGCTCCTCTGCCTTTGTGTGCATGACATGCGGGCCAGCTGAACTGCGGCGACCATCAACTTTCTACCACACACACACCCGATTGGACGCGGTTTGCCTGCTCCGCTGCTGTGCTCCGATCCGTACTCCCGCACCATCGAATTTTCATCCAGCGGCTGTCACACATTTCGTCCCAGGCATCAATCCTCAGCTGGAGTACTTATGTACTCCCTCCGGTCCTTTTTACTCTGCACATTGGATTTGCCGAAAGACAAACTTTGCTAAGTTTGACCAAATTTACATTAGAAATTATTAGCATCTATAATATCTAATAAATATAATATGAAAATATATTCCAAGATGAATCTAATGATATTGGTGTTGTTATGTGAATGTCTATAATTTTTTATATAAACTTGGTCAAAGTTGGATGAGATTGACTTCGGACAAACCTAATATGCAGAGTAAAAAGGACCGGAGGGAGTACTATAGGTAGTGCCCGCCGGTGTGGCCATCTACACCTCGTAACGCCCCGACGCCCAGCTATGGCACCCTCGCCACGGCCATGCCACCATCGGCCGGTTCATCTCGAACGAGTGAGTCGCGAATCAAGCCACCACCATGAGAATGACATGTGGGTCAGCCGCATTTAAGGTCCGCATGTCATTGACTCATAGGCCAGGCACTAAGCAACTGAAGTTCGGTCCCGTGGGCCCTGAGAGGGAAATGTAAATCCCGTGGCAGGCCTTGTGCTGCTCCCACAGTACGAGCTCGTGCCAAAACTGGAATTTGTTTCTTACTACTACCAACTAGTACTAGTAAGGTACACGTGCATTGCACGCATGAGATTCTGGTGGTTTGTGCATTATGCTTCTACATGTGGAGCTTTCTGGATTCTAACATGTGGCAAAATCTGGTGGAATGTAAGGTTAGGCAAGTTTGATTAACTTAGGTGAGTGTTTGGTTCAAGCCACACCTTAGGCAAGCCACACTAAGGCCCCACATGACATACACACACAAAATGTGGCAAGATTCCCTTAGGCTTGCCAACTTGTTTCTCTCGTTTTGAAGAACTAATAACTTTGCCTAAGCTTAGTTGTGGCAAAGTTAGGGTCTGTTTGATTCAAAGGATTTTCATAGGATCTTTGAAGGATTAGAATCCTTAGGAATTTTTTGAAGGAAATATGCCCTAGAGGCAATAATAAAGTTATTATTTATTTCCTTATTTCATGATAAATGTTTATTATTCATGCTAGAATTGTATTAACCGGAAACATAATACATGTGTGAATACATAGACAAACAGAGTGTCACTAGTATGCCTCTACTTGACTAGCTCGTTGATCAAAGATGGTTAAGTTTCCTAACCATTGACATGGGTTGTCATTTGATTAACGGGATCACATCATTAGGAGAATGATGTCATTGACTTGACCCATTCCGTTAGCTCAGCACTTGATCGTTTAGTTTGTTGCTATTGCTTTCTTCATGACTTATACATGTTCCTATGACTATGAGATTATGCAACTCCCGTTTACCGGAGGAACACTTTGTGTGCTACCAAACGTCACAATGTAACTGGGTGATTATAAAGGTGCTCTACAGGTGTCTCCAAAGGTACTTGTTGGGTTGGCGTATTTCGAGATTAGGATTTGTCACTCCGATTGTCGGAGAGGTATCTCTGGGCCCTCCCGGTAATGCACATCACATAAGCCTTGCAAGCATTGCAACTAATGAGTTAGTTGCGGGATGATGTATTACGGGACAAGTAAAGAGACTTGCCGGTAACGAGATTGAACTAGGTATTGAGATACCAACGATCGAATCTCGGACAAGTAACATACCGATGACAAAGGAAACAACATATGTTGTTATGCGGTCTGACCGATAAAAGATCTTCGTAGAATATGTGGGAGCCAATATGAACATCCAGGTTCCGCTATTGGTTATTGACCGGAGACATGTCTCGGTCATGTCTACATAGTTCTCGAACCCGTAGGGTCCGCATGCTTAACATTTCGATGACAGTTATATTATGAGTTTATATGTTTCAATGTACCGAAGGCTGTTCGGAGTCCCGGATGTGATCACAGACATGACAAGGAGTCTCGAAATGGTCGAGACATGAAGATTGATATATTGGAAGCATACGTTTGGGTATCGGAAGTGTTCCGGGTGAAATCGGGATTTTACCGGAGTACCGGGAGGTTACTGGAACCCCCCGGGAGCTTAATGGGCGTACATGGGCCTTAGTGGAAATAGAGGGAAGCAAGGGGAGTGTGGGGCGCGCGCCCCAAGGCCCAAACCAATTGGTTTAGGTCAAGGGGGGCCGGCCCCTCTTTCCTTCTTCCCCTCTCTCTTTCCTTCTCCCGAATCCTATTCCAACTAGGAAAGGGGGGAGTCCTACTCCCGGTGGAGTAGGACTCCTCCTGGCGCGCCCTCTCCCTGGCCGGCCGCACCCCCCCTTGCTCCTTTATATACTGGGGCAGGGGGGCACCCCATAGACACAACAATTGATCGTTTGATCTTTTAGCCATGTGCGGTGCCCCCCTCCACCATAGTCCACCTCGATAATACTGTAGCGGTGCTTAGGCGAAGCCCTACGTTTGGTAGAACATCATCATCGTCACCACGCCCTCATGCTGACGAAACTCTCCCTCAACACTCGGCTGGATCGGAGTTCGAGGGACGTCATCGAGCTGAACGTGTGATGAACTCGTAGGTATCGTACGTTCGGTACTTGATCAGTCGGATCGTGAGGACGTACGACTACATCAACCGCGTTGTGATAACACTTCCGCTTTCGTTCTACGAGGGTACGAGGACAACACTCTCCCCTCTCGTTGCTATGCATCACCATGATCTTGCGTGTACGTAAGAATTTTTTTTGAAATTACTATGTTCCCCAACAGTGCCATCCGAGCCTGGTTTTATGCGTAGATGTGATATGCACGAGTAGAACACAAGTGAGTTGTGGGCGATATAACTCATACTGCTTACCAGCATGTCATACTTTGGTTCGGCGGTATTGTTGGATGAAGCGGCCCAGACTGACATTACGCGTACGCTTACGCGAGACTGGTTCTACCGACGTGCTTTGCACACAGGTGGCTGGCGGGTGTTAGTCTCTCCAACTTTAGTTGAACCGAGTGTGGCTACGCCCGGTCCTTGCAAAGGTTAAAACAGCACCAACTTGACAAACTATCGTTGTGGTTTTGATGCGTAGGTAAGAACGGTTCTTGCTAAGTCCGTAGCAGCCACGTAAAACTTGCAACAACAAAGTAGAAGACGTCTAACTTGTTTTGCAGGGCATGTTGTGATGTGATATGGTCAAGACATGATGCTAAATTTTATTGTATGAGATTATCATGTTTTGTAACCGAGTTATCGGCAACTGGCAGGAGCCATATGGTTGTCGCTTTATTGTATGCAATGCAATCGCCCTGTAATGCTTTACTTTATCACTAAGCGGTGGCGATAGTCGTGGAAGCATAAGATTGGCGAGACGACAACGATGCTATGATGGAGATCAAGGTGTCACCCGGTGACGATGGTGATCATGACGATGCTTCGGAGATGGAGATCACAAGCACAAGATGATGATGGCCATATCATATCACTTATATTGATTGCATGTGATGTTTATCTTTTATGCATCTTATCTTGCTTTGATTGACGGTAGCATTATAAGATGATCCCTCACTAAATTATCAAAGTATAAGTGTTCTCCATGAGTATGCACCGTTGTGAAAGTTCTTCGTGCTAAGACACCACGTGATGATCGGGTGTGATAGGCTCTACGTTCATATACAATAGGTGCAAAACAGTTGCACACGCGGAATACTCAGGTTAAACTTGACGAGGCTAGCATATAACAGATATGGCCTTGGAACACGGAGACCGAAAGGTCGAGCATGAATCATATAGTAGATATGATCAACATAGTGATGCTCACCATTGAAACTACTCCATCTCACGTGATGATCGGACATGGTTTAGTTGATTTGGATCACCTGATCACTTAGAGGATTAGAGGGATGTCTATCTAAGTGAGAGTTCTTAGGTAATATGATTAATTGAACTTAAATTTATCATGAACTTAGTACCTGATGGTATCTTGCTTGTCTATGTTGATTGTAGATAGATGGCCCGTGTTGTTGTTCCATTGAATTTTAATGCGTTCCTTGAGAAAGCAAAGTTGAAAGATGATGGTAGCAATTACACGGACTGGGTCCGTAACTTGAGGATTATCCTCATTGCTGCACCGAAGAATTATGTCCTGGAAGCACCGCTAAGTGCCAAGCCCGCCGCAGGAGCAACACCATATGTTATGAACGTCTGGCAGAGCAAAGCTGATGACTACTCGATAGTTCAGTGTGCCATGCTTTACGGCTTAGAACCGGGTCTTCAATGACATTTTGAACATCATGGAGCATATGAGATGTTCCAGGAGTTGAAGTTAATATTTCAAGCAAATGCCCGGATTGAGAGATATGAAGTCTCCAATAAGTTCTATAGCTGCAAGATGGAGGAGAATAGTTTTGTCAGTGAACATATACTCAAAATGTCTGGGTATCATAATCACTTGACTCAACTGGGAGTTAATATTCCTGTTGATAGTGTCATTGACAGAGTTCTTCAATCACTGCCACCAAGCTACAAAAGCTTCATGATGAACTATAACATGCAAGGGATGAATAAGACTATTCCCGAGCTCTTCGCGATGCTAAAGGCCGCGGAGGTAGAAATCAAGAAGGAGCATCAAGTGTTGATGGTCAATAAGACCACCAGTTTCAAGAAAAAAGGCAAAGGGAAGAAGAAGGGGAACTTCAAGAAGAACAGCAAACAAGTTGCTGCTCAGGAGAAGAAACCCAAGTCTGGACCTAAGCCTGAGACTGAGTGCTTCTACTGCAAGCAGACTGGTCATTGGAAGCGGAACTGCCCCAAGTATTTGGTGGATAAGAAGGATGGCAAAGTGAACAAAGGTATATATGATATACATGTTATTGATGTGTACCTTACTAATGCTCGCAGTAGCACCTGTGTATTTGATACTGGTTCTGTTGCTAACATTTGCAACTCGAAACAGGGGCTACGGATTAAGCGAATATTGGCTAAGGACGAGGTGATGATGCGCATGGGAAATGGTTCCAAAGTTGATGTGATCGCGGTCGGCACGCTACCTCTACATCTACCTTCGGGATTAGTATTAGACCTAAATAATTGTTATTTGGTGCCGGCGTTGAGCATGAACATTATATCTGGATCTTGTTTGATGCGAGACGGTTATTCATTTAAATCAAAGAATAATGGTTGTTCTATTTATATGAGTAATATCTTTTATGGTCATACACCCTTGAGGAATGGTCTATTTTTGTTGAATCTCGATAGTAGTGATACACATATTCATAATATTGAAGCCAAAAGATGCATAGTTGATAATGATAGTGCAACTTATTTGTGGCACTGCCGTTTAGGTCATATCGGAGTAAAGCGTATGAAGAAACTCCATACTGATGGACTTTTGGAACCACTTGATTATGAATCACTTGGTACTTGTGAACCGTGCCTCATGGGCAAGATGACTAAAACGCCGTTCTCCGGAACTATGTTGAGAGCAACAGATTTTTTGGAGATCATCCATACAGATGTATGTGGTCCGATGAATACTGAGGCTCGTGGCGGATATCGTTATTTTCTCACCTTCACAGATGATTTAAGCAGATATGGGTATATCTACTTAATGAAACATAAGTCTGAAACATTTGAAAAGTTCAAAGAATTTCAGAGTGAAGTAGAAAATCATGGTAACAAGAAAATAAAGTTTCTACGATCAGATCGTGGAGGAGAATATTTGAGTTATGAGTTTGGTCTTCATTTGAAACAATGTGGAATAGTTTCGCAACTCATGCCACCCGGAACACCACAACGTAATGGTGTGTCCGAACGTCGTAATCGTAGTTTACTAGATATGGTGCGATCTATGATGTCTCTTACTGATTTACCGCTTTCGTTTTGGGGTTATGCTTTAGAGACGGCCGCATTCACGTTAAATAGGGCACCATCGAAATCCGTTGAGACGACGCCTTATGAACTGTGGTTTGGCAAGAAACCAAAGTTGTCGTTTCTTAAAGTTTGGGGCTGCGATGCTTATGTGAAAAAGCTTCAACCTGATAAGCTCGAACCCAAATCGGAGAAATGTGTCTTCATAGGATACCCAAAGGAGACTATTGGGTACACCTTCTATCACAGATCCGAAGGCAAGACTTTTGTTGCTAAGTTCGGAACATTTCTGGAGAAGGAGTTTTTCTCGAAAGAAGTGAGTGGGAGGAAAGTAGAACTTGATGAGGTAACCGTACCTGCTCCCTTATTGGAAAGTAGTTCATCGTAGAAAACGGTTTCTACGACACCTACACCAATTAGTGAGGAAGTTAATGATGATGATCATGAAACTTCAGATCAAATTGTTACTGACCTCGTAGATCAACCAAAGTGGTACGGTAATCCTATTTTGGAAGTCATGCTACTAGATCATGATGAACCTACGAACTATGAAGAAGCGACGGTGAGCCTAGATTCCGCAAAATGGCTTGAGGCCATGAAATCTGAGATGGGATCCATGTATGAGAACAAAGTATGGAATTTGGTTGACTTGCCCGATGATCGGCAAGAAATTGAGGATAAATGGATCTTCAAGAAGAAGACTGATGCTGATGGTAATGTTATTGTCTACAAAGCTTGACTTGTTGCGAAAGGTTTTCGACAAGTTCAAGGGATTGACTACGATGAGACTTTCTCACCCGTAGCAATGCTTAAGTCTATCCGAATCATGTTAGCAATTGCTGCATTTTATGATTATGAAATTTGGCAAATGGATGTCAAAACTGCATTCCTGAATGGATTTCTGGAAGAAGAGTTGTATATGATGCAACCGGAAGGTTTTGTCGATCCAAAGGGAGCTAACAAAGTGTGCAAGCTCCAGTGATCCATTTATGGACTGGTGCAAGCCTCTCGGAGTTGGAATAAACGCTTTGATAGTGTGATCAAAGCATTTGGTTTTATACAGACTTTTGGAGAAGCCTGTATTTACAAGAAAATGAGTGGGAGCTCTGTAGCATTTCTGATATTATATGTGGATGACATATTGCTGATTGGAAATGATATAGAATTTCTATATAGCATAAAGGGATACTTGAATAAGAGTTTTTCAATGAAATACCTCGGTGAAGCTGCTTACATATTGGGCATCAAGATCTATAGAGATAGATCAAGACGCTTAATTGGACTTTCACAAAGCACATACCTTGACAAAGTTTTGAAGAAGTTCAAAATGGATCCAGCAAAGAAAGGGTTCTTGCCTGTGTTACAAGGTGTGAAGTTGAGTAAGACTCAATGCCCGACCACTACAGAAGATAGAGAGAAAATGAAAGATGTTCCCTATGCTTCAGCAATAGGCTCTATCATGTATGCAATGTTGTGTACCAGACCTGATGTGTGCCTTGCTATAAGTCTAGCTGGGAGGTACCAAAGAAATCCAGGAGTGGATCACTGTACAGCGATCAAGAACATCCTAAAATACCTGAAAAGGACTAAGGATATGTTTCTCATTTATGGAGGTGACAAAGAGCTCATCGTAAACGGTTACGTTGATGCAAGCTTTGACACTGACCCGGACGATTCTAAATCGCAAACCGGATACGTGTTTACATTGAACGGTGGAGCTGTCAGTTGGTGCAGTTCTAAACAAAGCGTTGTGGCAGGATCTACATGTGAAACGGAGTACATAGCTGCTTCGGAAGCAGCAAGTGAAGGAGTCTGGATGAAGGAGTTCATATCCGATCTAGGTGTCATACCTAGTGCATCGGGTCCAATGAAAATCTTTTGTGACAATACTGGAGCTATTGCCTTGGTGAAGGAATCCAGATTTCACAAGAGAACCAAGCACATCAAGAGACGCTTCAATTCCATCCGGGATTTAGTCCAGGTGGGAGACATAGAAATTTGCAAGATACATACGGATCTGAATGTTGCAGACCCGTTGACTAAGCCTCTTCCACGAGCAAAACATGATCAGCACCAAGGCTCCATGGGAGTTAGAATCATTACTGTGTAATCTAGATTATTGACTCTAGTGCAAGTGGGAGACTGAAGGAAATATGCCCTAGAGGCAATAATAAAGTTATTATTTATTTCCTTATATCATGATAAATGTTTATTATTCATGCTAGAATTGTATTAACCGGAAACATAATACATGTGTGAATACATAGACAAACAGAGTGTCACTAGTATGCCTCTACTTGACTAGCTTGTTGATCAAAGATGGTTAAGTTTCCTAACCATTGACATGGGTTGTCATTTGATTAACGGGATCACATCATTAGGAGAATGATGTGATTGACTTGACCCATTCTGTTAGCTTAGCACTTGATCATTTAGTTTGTTGCTATTGCTTTCTTCATGACTTATACATGTTCCTATGACTATGAGATTATGCAACTCCCGTTTACCGGAGGAACACTTTGTGTGCTACCAAACGTCACAACGTAACTAGGTGATTATAAAGGTGCTCTACAGGTGTCTCCAAAGGTACTTGTTGGGTTGGCGTATTTCGAGATTAGGATTTGTCACTCCGATTGTCAGAGAGGTATCTCTGGGCCCTCTCGGTAATGCACATCACATAAGCCTTGCAAGCATTGCAACTAATGAGTTACTTGCGGGATGATGTATTAAGGAACGAGTAAAGAGACTTGCCGGTAACGAGATTGAACTAGGTATTGAGATACCGACGATCGAATCTCGGGCAAGTAACATACCGATGACAAAGGAAACAACGTATGTTGTTATGCGGTCTAACCAATAAAAGATCTTCATAGAATATGTGGGAGCCAATATGAACATCCAGTTTTCGCTATTGGTAATTGACCGGAGACATGTCTCGGTCATGTCTACATAGTTCTCGAACCCGTAGGGTCCGCACGCTTAACGTTTCGATGACAGTTGTATTATGAGTTTATATGTTTTGATGTACCAAAGGCTGTTCGGAGTCCCTGATGTGATCACGGACATGACGAGGAGTCTCGAAAAGGTTGAGGCATGAAGATTGATATATTGGAAGCCTATGTTTGGATATCGGAAGTGTTCCGGGTGAAATCGGGATTTTACTGGAGTACCGGGAGGTTACCGGAACCCCCCGGGAGCTTAATGGGCCTACATGGGCCTTAGTGGAAATAGAGGGAAGCAAGGGGAGTGTGGGGCGCACCCCCCAAGGCCCAAACCGAATTGGTTTAGGGCAAGGGGGGTCGGCCCCCTCTTTCCTTCTTCCCCTCTCTCTTTCCTTCTCTCGAATCCTATTCCAACTAGGAATGGGGGGAGTCCTACTCCCAGTGGGAGTAGGACTCCTCCTGGCGCGCCCTCTCCCTGGCCGGCCGAAACCCCCTTGCTCCTTTATATACGGGGGCAGGGGGCACCCCATAGACACAACAATTGATCGTTTGATCTTTTAGCCTTGTGCGGTGCCCCCCTCCACCATAGTCCACCTCAATAATACTATAGCGGTGCTTAGGCGAAGCCCTGTGTCAGTAGAACATCATCATCATCACCACACCATCATGCTGACGAAACTCTCCCTCAACACTCGGCTGGAACGGAGTTCGAATGACGTCATCGGGCTGAACGTGTGCTGAACTCGGAGGTGTCGTACGTTCGGTACTTGATCGGTCGGATCGTGAGGACGTACGACTACATCAACTGTGTTGTGCTAACGCTTCCGCTTTCGGTCTACGAGGGTATGTGGACAACACTCTCCCCTCTCGTTGCTATGCATCTTCATGATCTTGCGTGTACGTAGGAACTTTTTTGAAATTACTACGTTCCCCAACATTTTTCCTACGTTGGTTGTTTGATTCGTAGGACTGAATCATGTAGAATATTTTCCTAAAGATTCATTTGTACTACGTTTCACAGGAATTCTAACATGCACTCCAACCTCTTGAAAGAAATCCTTTGTTTTTCATGTGACACAATCAAACAAACTCAAATCCTATAGGGATCCAATGAACATGCCATTCTAATCCTACTTTTTTCCTATTCCTGTGTTTCTGCAATCCTATGAATCAAAGAGGCCCTTAGTCATGAATTAAGTTCAACCATGGAGTCTTCTAGATTATACATGTGGCAGAATCTGATGGATGATATCCAACGGCCCATAGTGCTCGGATTTTCCATCTTTGTACCGTCGGATTGGCTTCATCCAACGACCAACTTTCAAAGTTTTTCACACACTATATAGGGGGTATAGATATAGATGTGCCAGTCCGTTGCAATGGATCCAAAGTATATATATCTATTTAGTGGAGTGCACTCTAAACACATTATCTATTTATTTTTCTCTAACCTTCTGTAGCCATGCAACCAAGCCACATAAGCTTCATGGGTGCTCCCCACACCATATTATTCATACTACGTTGATTGAAAAAAAGATAAATCACCCAAAACAAGATCTTCCCGTTTTTTGTTCCTACGATGTTGTGCCGTGCACGTACCTACTAGTTGTATGGTGGTAGTACTAGTAATATAGTATTAGGAGTACAAACTTGGTACTAGTAGGAGTAGTACTAGTACGGAATGCTCCTACTCTATCAACGAGCCCCGTTCGACACCAAATTTCTTGGCTTCCGTGCTACAGCTAGATCTTCCCCTCGTTTCTGTTTTCCAACCCGGCGGCGGGTGGGGTGTCGGTTTCCTCAACGGCGGTCCCACATGAAAGTGAAAATGCTACGCAACATGCCTTCCCTAAGCTATGTGTCGTGCCGGACAGGTCGTGTTGTACTCCCGATTCCTGCGCGTGTGGGGGTGCGACGCAAACGCGGCAGGCCTTTTCCTTTTACCATGTGCCCGTGCGTTGCGACGAATCCAAAGTAGTAGAATAGTAGTATTTGTTCACAAACTTGAAATAAATCACTATTTTTTGATATACTCCTAATATATTACTCCCTCCATACCTAAATATTTGTCTTTTTTGAGATTTCAAATGGACTATCACATACGGATTATATAGACATATTCTAGTGTTTCTAGCAAGATGCCCGCGTGTTGCACGAAGTTGATGGAAAAGGTAAGCACAACTTATAAATTGACGGATGGAGTACTAGTTACAGTGATGCATATATTAAGCAAAGGGATCGCACATGTCGGTATTGACTGGAACGAGAATGCAACAGCACAATAAGAATTAAGGCCACGATGATGCGATCGCAGTGGTGGTTACAGAAGGCAAGAAGAAAGATGGATCCACGAACGTATGACCTCCTCCTCCTCAACTTAGTGCGTCGGGCCACCGACCAGCGGCTAAGGAGCGGCGGCTTTTGTGGCGAGGTCGAGGTGCTTCTCAGCAAAGGCATCCAAGGCTTCCAGCCGGTTGAGGAACGCCAACGTCGTAGCGTCCTCACTGGCCTTGTAGATACCTATGTACACGATTTCCTTGTACATGTGGATGTGTAGGCCGACGAATTCTTGCAGGGCGAGGCGCCTCGCGGCGAGCGCGACCTCCAGGTGGACATTCTTTGTGGCGTCGGCGGGCAGTCGCAGGGCCACCAGTGCTTGAAAGAGGTTCCGGCCATGGAGGCCGATTAGGGTGGCAGGCAATGAGGAGCCCGGGCGCGCGGGCTGGAGGAGTACGGCGATGTCGTCTGCAAGCTTCTTGAGGACGGTGAACTTTTTGCTGGTGGCAACGATCATCTAGTCCAACTGAGAGTCGTAGTTGGCGTCGAAGGCGGCCATCCACCAGTCGGTCTCCAACACCGTCTGGAGACGATCCTGTGCCATGCCGCAGGCTGGTGTCGTGGACCATCTGGTGCAGCCGCTGGCCGCTCACGAGCATCGCCGCCATGGGTCTGGAGTGAGCTCTTTTGCACTTAGTGTAGGTGCTTAGGCAAATGCTTAGGTGCGTATGATGTGGTAGATGCATTGGAATGGAGGGGCGCCTTTATATTAGGGCAATGAGGGAAACTTGCGTTGCATTCACATCGTGCAGCCTCTTTTCCCGGACCTCCTCCCATTACTTCCCTCATGCATTAATTGAAGGTGGATGCATTGGCCGTTCAACATATCGGGAACCACTACTCCCTCCCTCGTCTGCATTAAAGTCGTATCGGGAACTGCGCCACCCGTTGTCAAATCGAATACTCCCTCCGTCTAGGTGAGTATTATGTCATCTTACGAAAACCAAATAGTAAACACACAGGCGTGATGCATTAACTCTCATGTTGTTTCTTATTTTTTGACATAAATAGAGGAATCAACCAAGAAGAGATGTGGGGCTTGTATGCTTTTAATGACTTGAGACTATCAAACATGACATGCAGTGGTCAGTTCGTTGCACAAGAACAAATACAACCCACGTCAGCACACACGCATCTTATATAGCATCACATCCAATGGCTATAAAAGATGAATGAGACCAGATTATATCTCATCTAGATGAGTTCTAGCAAAAATGTATTAATAATACTTAGTACTCCTGCGCCATGTACCATATATTAGTATCATGTAGTACTTTATTTATTTATGAGGTATCCAGATGGCACTGCATCACCAAGAAAAGAGGGTAACATCAAAATTATGGACTACTTTTTTGAGTATGTTGGTAAGGTCCGGTCATAGTCACTTGTTGAAATCTCTAAAAAGACAAATACTCCATCCGTCAGGAAATACTTGTCATCAAAATGGATAAAAGGACATGTATCTAGACGTATTTTAGTTTTAGATACATCTCTTTTTATCCATTTTGATGACAAGTATTTTCGGACGGATGGAGTAGAAAACAGAGTTGGTGATGATGGTGTGTGTGCCATCCTGCAATATAGGTCGTCGGATTTATATCTAACGGATAGGAAAGAAACTATGGCAATTTTGCAAAAATATACCAACACGTCTCTCCATGTTCGCAAATAAGTTCTTCCCCCGTTCAACCTTTTCTCTCACAAGATAAACTACTCATACAAATGCATCTTGATGTTCCATGCAACGCACGGGCAGCTAGCCTATTTCTTTTAAAATAGTTGCTGCAATAATTGGGTTGAAGTGATATATTTTATATCTGCCCCGAATGATTTTAGATTCACTAGTAGTAACAAAGAAAAGGTTGCCTTGTTAATTAACAGAAAACAGGGTGAAAACTATCACATGAGGCCGGTAAAAACAAGGCACACTGGGTTCAGTGTCATCGTCACTACAGTTATGCGTGCACGAGAAGTCTACATATCGAGGGGGCTGCCGAGCGAGGCACCGAGACACAATGTTTGAGAGAGAAACCAATTGACAGATTATGATCAGATCGAGTTGTCACCCTTCTGCTGTCATTGTTGGGGGGGAGAGAAAGACGTATCGAGAGTGTGCGTGGTAGGCACAGAAGCACAACTAGCGTGTGTGTGTGTGTGTGTGTGTTTGAAAGAGGAGTAGATAGATTATTATCAAGATCGATCTGCCACCCTACTCCTTCGGTGCCGGGTAGTGTGTGTGTGTGTGTGTATGTTTGAGAGAGAAGCCAGTCGATAGATTAGTATCAAGATCGAGGTGTCACCCTACTCCTTC
>NC_041388.1:212005377-212009310 GCF_002162155.2 Triticum dicoccoides
AGAGTTGGTGATGATGGTGTTCCTGCCATCCTGCAATATAGGCCATCCGATTTATATCCGACGGACAGGAAGGAAACTATGGCAATTTTGCAAAAAGATACCCACACCCCTCTCCGCATTTGCAAATAAGGCATTCCCTTGTTCATCCTTTTCTCCCACAAGATAAACTTCTCATACAAATGCATCTTGATGTTCCGTGCAATGCATGGGCATCTTGCTAGTAGGGAGAAGGAGTTTGTGTGACACATATCTAGCTATATTAAGGGATAGGTAGATAGCATATGTGTGAGAGACATTATTATACTTTGAGACATTAGTGGCTGTGGGTGGGCGGAATTAAAGGGGTGGGCATGTTAGACATAGAGAGCGTGTGTGTTTCTATGTGGGAGACTTGTAGGACGGGGTAGAAAGACGAATTTAACCCTGACGGAGGGAGAGAAATACACGAAGTGCGCATGTGTGATTCTGATGCCCACAGGGAAATGAGATATGTATGTGTGAGAGAGATTGCACAATTCATTCACGTATCACTATCTAGCGATCGTGGACATGCATCGCTTGAACATAAGTCAATATCTACTTCGTATCGTGGCCAAAGGTACAATATCGATTCAACACTATAAAGATTGGACACTCACACATCACATTTTTTCTATTTAAATAAACCTTTTCAGTTGTGCATGCCAAAGTTACAGTGATGTTTCTTCAAACAACCAATGTAGCTATCATGTACATGCACCATTGTTACTCTTGCATTCAAATTCATTAGTCTTGGATGATTTAAGTTTCTATTTTGAAGTAATATATGTAATATTCATATATGAATTCAATGGGTACGCAATTTATGAAATGGAGGCTATGTAATCATATGAGGTAACACTTTTAAGTAGCTGACTACGATATCCATTTCTTTTTGTGCGCCTCTACACTAACACGTCAATGCATTATGTTTAAAGTAAATAACCAATGGCACTAAATTATCTATTTACACGAGAAATACATAGGCTGAGCGTTTGATCCCTTTTTTGTGAACGTGCCACTACACCCGTACGATTGGCCGCGCCCGTGTGAACGTCCAAGTTATCGGTGCATCATCCCGAGTTATTGTCTTTTTTTCTAGGGTGGACTTCACACTAGTTATTAGCTGCTGACGCGTGCCCCGTGTACACAGTCTAGCATGACCTTCCCGCTAGCACGGTCCAAATTTAGTTGAAACTGGATACGAACGATCCCGCGGGCGGCAAAATCTCCCGCCTCCTTCTAAAATTTCCGCCACCTTAGTCTTTAGCATGTGAAATCCCCCTTTTGTGCTTGGTGCACAGAGACCAACAGTTACAATACCGCCCCCATCTACATGATAGGTCGGGGCTGCTTTGGTAACTTCCGGTTCCCCCACTACATGGCACCCCCATTTCCTCTCCCCCTCTCGAAAAATCGACTAACTCCACAGCACCAGAGCATCTTACATCACGCCGTCCGTACTTCATCGCCCTTTCTCCCCTCCCCTCTCGAAACCCTAGACTGCTCATCCACCGGCGTACCATAGCCCCTTCACTGCCAACGGCGTCCACCTCGTCGGATCTGCTTCTCCGGCCGCATCTACCCCTCCCACCTCCCCTAGAAACAAGTAGACTGCTCATCCACCACTGTACCACAACCCATTCAGTGCCGGCCTTGTCCACGGCGCCGGATCTGCTTCGCCGGTACTCTCGTCAACCGCCGCGCATCTGCAGCGGCTCATTCATACTCCCCACCAGAGACGCATCGTCCACACCCCCCGGAGCCGCCCCACCGACGCCCCTGTCGACGGCCTTTGATCCTCTTCGCCGACACCTTCCTCAACCCTACCGGAGCCGCTTCGCCGACACCATCGTCAACCCTACCGGAGTAGCTTCGCCTATACCATTCTCAACCCTACCGGGGCCACTTTGCCAACTCACAAGTCCACGGCCTCAGGACCTCTTCCTCGCACCCTCATCCAACCTACCGGAGCAGCTTCTGACGCCCCGTCCACGGCCGCAGATCCGCATCGTCAACACCACCCTTAACCCAACCACCGGAGCAGCTTCTGACGCCCCGTCCACGGCCGCAGATCCGCATCGTCGACACCATCCTTAACCCAACCACCGGAGCAGCTTCTGATGCCCCGTCCGCGGCCGCAGATCCGTGTTGTCGACACCATCCTTAACCCAACCACCGGAGCAGCTTCACCTACGCCCTCGTCCACGGCCACAGATCCGCTTCGCCCACACCGTAGTCCACCCTACCGGAGCCGCTCCACAAACACCCTACTCGATGGTTCTAGGTCTCCTTACCGGACCCCGACAGCCAGCGCAGCGTCATCACCCTCGACGTTTCTAACTTGATTCCCACCATCTGGAGAGATTCCAAGCATCCGCCATGGCCTAGGTACTTGTCACCTTTAAACCCGTCCAGCATCACCTGCCCGATGTACTTCAAATATACTAATCGGTCGCTGTTACCTGTTATGCAGCTGGCAAAAACTACAAGGACGATGTTTCTTCTGGATCTAACAGCTTGGCCAACCAAGATCCTGGACTAAGGCATTTCTATGATCTTGTAAGTGCGTCTCTCTCTCTTGTATTGTTCTATGCCTGCCAGCGTGCTTTGCTAGGATTTTCGACCAGTAATCCCTATGTGCAGACAATGATTTCTACTATTGGCTGCTAAATTAGATATGTAGATGTCATACATGATACTACCTCGTACCTCCGTTCCTAAATATAAGTCTTTCTAGAGATTCCACTATAGGCTACATACGGAGAAAAATGAGTGAATCTACACTCGAAAATGCATCTATATACATCTGTATGTGGTCCATACTGGAATCTCTACAAAGACATATATTTAGGAACAAGGGCGGTACATTACACAAAATCATAGGTGGCATGTAGGAATTCCAGTGCACTACATTAGGCTCCCTTAGAGTGCCTGCTAGTCCAGCATACAGAGTCATGGCTAGTTTATGGTACGCACACAATCGTTTATTGGTGGTTTAAATATGTGCAAGGGATATGCAATGTTGTATCATGTAGAGATGTCTGAAATTAGCCGTGTCAACTTGCAGATAGGGTTACACAATGAAAAAGTACAAGATGTATGTGGCAATTTCATGGAACATGGCAAAAAATGGAGAGGCAGCGGTGAGCCTATACAGTGTGCTATGGTACGTCACTCCTCCATTGTGATCATCGTGACATGTTATTTGTATGCCAGTTCTATTAGCCAAGTTTCTTAGGGACAGTTATTACGAGTTATCCTAAGAAAATAAGCACCTGTGAATATAAGCTCCATGTAATAAGCCAACCAGTTCTTTTCATTGCGTTTTCAGCTTATCTTTGGTATGATCAGTGGAAAGTCTAGATTGCATTATATTTTTTTCATTTTGCTGCCCATATGGAAATTAATTTGACTTGCAAACATCACAAATTGAACCCAGTACAGTAATTAATATGATAGGAAAACAGACCATCACTATTTGCTCAAAATGCAAATACAAAGATACCATCTACTTGGCACAATCTACTTTGGTCAATGTTTTCCATAGAGATCCCATTGCCTAATTTAAACGAAGAATGCATGACCCACATTTAAATGAAGAACAATTATTTATTGAAATTCGATGGTCCAAGTGGTTGGTTATTATCATATAGCAGCACCACCTGAAAGCATCATATAGCAGCAGCAGCTCATAGCAACTCATCATACAGCAGCAACAGTCTACAATTCATCATATACCAGCAGCAGCTCATAGCAATTCATCATATAGCAGCAGCAGGAGCAGCTCATAGCAATTCATCATATAGCAGCAGCAGGAGGAGCTCATAGCAATTCATCATATAGCAGCAGCAGGAGCAGCTCATAGCAATTCATCATATAGCAGCAGCAGGAGCAGCTCATAGCAATTCATCA
>NC_041388.1:212009721-212073751 GCF_002162155.2 Triticum dicoccoides
AGCAGCTCATAGCAACTCATCATACAGCAGCAGCAGCTCATAGCAACTCATCATACAGCAGCAGCAGCTCATAGCAATTCATCATATAGCAGCAGCAGCTCATAGCAACTCATCATACAGCAGCAGCAGCTCATAGCAACTCATCATACAGCAGCAGCAGCTCATAGCAATTCATCATATAGCAGCAGCAGGAGCAGCTCATAGCAATGCATCATATAGCAGCAGCAGAAGCAGCTCATAGCAATTCATCGTATAGTGGATCAGAATGAAAATTTGGCAAAAAATCAGAGGAGACCCTCACCTTGTTGGATGAGCTCATCCTTCAACAGCACCTCAAGGCCATGGCCTGGGAGGAGGGGAGGGGGAATAAGGTGCCTTCTGCCGTAGTGTGGCATCAACCGTAGTTGTGCAGTGCCCGCCGGAGTAGTGCGTTGGACGAACCACAGTGGAGCAGCTGCTGGAGACCATGAGAATGAGGGGCGGCGCCAGAGGGAGGAGCAGCCAGGGAGATTTGCCCCTACCCGCCGGCCATGTATCCTAGCTAGACATAGCATCATCGAGGACCAGGCCAGATGGGACCAGTGGCGATGGCTCGCTAGAGGAACCCTAGTGCTGCAGGCAGGGGATCGAGGTAGAGGGAAAGGGGAGAGGAGATGCAAGCGGGCAGCGCAATGAATGCTTGCGTGTTTGCTTTTACTTGAGGGTCAGGTGTGACACGGGCGTCAGCAGTTGCATTTTGAGTGTAATATAGGCAGACAACAGAGTCATTTCACTATTCCCCTTCCCTTCAATTTTTAGTGAGGTTCTACCCGAAACACCCCCCCCTCCAAAGCGAAATTAGTTAAGCCCAAGCCCATAACTCAAAAATGACTTCTTTACATCTTTTATGGCTTATTTTGACAATATGCCCTGAAAAGGCGGAATCAAACTGGCCCTTAACCTGTAATTCAATTGTGCGTACAATGATGAATCACGCCTGCCTGCTATCTGTACATTTAGGCATCATCATACATGGCATAACCTAATACATGTGCATTCCATTGTAGAATCTGGAATTTGCAATGTTTATGTTAGTTCATAGGTTGCACATGATGTTTAAATGCCCCTTAAATCTGGTCAGTCAAGTGATGGTCTTTAAGCCTCCTTCTTTGCTTCTTTTCTTGATATGTAAGATTTGCTCACACATTTGTTCAATTGCTTGTTTGCATCAGCCAGCCATACTAGGAATGTTTGCTTTGATTACTTGTTGTTCTTGACCTGACACTCTAACAGAGCTTGTCAACGATTTAAACACTAAGGGCTGCTGTAGTGGGGCCTTGTCTAACTCATAGGTGACATAAAGGTTTGGCTGTACACTACAGTAGGCTCTCCAAGAGTACCTGGAGATCCAGTTCGAAGGTATGCCTAGTTTTTACATAGTGCAGACATAGTAAATGCTCATTTCATTGTGTGCAAGTGCAAGAGATGCGGCATGTTTCATTATGTGGTGTTGTTTTGTTATAATCTCATTCTTTTGTGTTCACAGACTGGAAAGTATGCATATTTATCTTCCAAGGAGACGAGTAACTAGTTTGTGTCACCTTCCAGAGGGGGTGCAATGATGATAAGTTTGAGGATTTCCATGTACAAGATGTTAGGAAGGAACCTTGCAAGAGAAGTAGGAGCTGCACTGAGCCTCTTCAACCTGCTAAGGTAAGTCACTGTATGCAACTCAACAGTTCAATTCCTTGTTTGTTTCAGGCATAGTTAATTTTCTCTTTTCAATTGCTTTATTTGTCCTTAGTTAATGAGATTCCCAAATAATCATGCCTGATGTTCGGTACTTGTATCACTATTAGTTGACATAATTAAAGGTCTTACCATTTAATTACTCTGCCAAAGTGTGCATGAAGCTTTGAAGTCTATTAACTAACTATTATTGCATGAGGCTCACAATCTAGTTTATACTACGCTAATGATTGCGTAGTTTTGCCTGCTGTAGTATGTCTGTATGAAACCCTCTATTGTTCATTTTGCTCCCTAAGACTTTAATTGAGGCACAGAATGGACAACTGCTTGCTTACTTATACGCAACATGTTGTCTAAATTTGTATCTTGTCTGTGTTTTCGGTTGGGACCCAACATCATGCTCCTCTGGTGAGCTAAGAGGGATTTCTATACGTAGGCTGCACAGACTATCTTTTTTATAATTTTTAAAATATCACCTGCTTATGCTTCATGAAGTGTAACATTTTTTTGAAAGTGACGTGTA
This sequence comes from Triticum dicoccoides, assembly GCF_002162155.2. Taxonomy (NCBI): domain Eukaryota; kingdom Viridiplantae; phylum Streptophyta; class Magnoliopsida; order Poales; family Poaceae; genus Triticum; species Triticum dicoccoides. The sequence goes on from NC_041388.1 coordinate 212,011,973, forward strand.
ACATTATTGTTAGTCCTATTTTGCCATGTAGTACAAAATAGTGTCTTGTTCGCTTCACTGTTGTAACTATATTTTTGCCCTAGTCATGTGTACTTACAGAAACATTTCAGGATGAAGTGACATCAACACAAAGATCTGCGAGCGGTGCGGCATGGCCATTACCGAATGATTATGGATTGGAATTGGAATGTGCTGATGTTCTCGAGCATCAACTAGAGGTGGCAAGACAACGTGTACATGGTTGTCAACGTATAATCAACAAGTTGAGACTGGACATGCAGGTATTAGATGCAGGAGTCAAAAAATGAAACAAGACACTGAGGTAACCATGAAGGAATTGGAGATTTTGCAGACTGAAATTTGTGCTATCTGAATTCTGCCAATCCTATTTTCTGAAGAGACTATAGTTCAAATGGAGTTAAGTTGATGCGTGTCCATGATGTATGAGCTGTATTTGCCCAGTGTATGTAATTTGTTGTTTGTGTATGCTTTATTATCACCTGTGCCGAACCATAATGCCCAGTGGGTATAATCGGCTGTAATTTCTTTATTGTGTAGTGTAGGATTATTCTACCTTTCTATGCCTTGCTCTCTTTGTTGTATAGTGTATGCTTTTTAGAGGTGATAGTATTGAGTAGGATAATTCTTTGAATATGCTATCGTTCAAACGGGGGCCAGCTCACCCGACCATGGGCCTTCTATGTCTCGTAGGATCCATGGGCCTTCTACGTCTCGTAGGATCCATGGGCCGCCAACTCATTTATGGGTCTTGTACGGGCCTTTAATGAGCCGTAGACGGGCCTTTAATGGAAATCGTACGTTTTATGGGCTGACCATAACGGGCCGTTAATAGGCCGTATTTGGTGATGCTAGGAAAATGGCCCAACAGACTAACGGTCCACAAACGGGCCGACTGTAACGACGGGCTGAATTTGGCCCACAAGCAGAAAATGACAGTAACGGGCCGTAAGTAACTGAATGTTGCAAATGAGCTCAAGAATAAATGGGCCCTCAGAAGGCCGAAAGTTAACTTGGGCTGGAAACGGCCCAACGGAATAACGGGCCGTTAATGGGTATAAAGTGATACAATGTTCATTACAGGCCAGTTTCACCACGGGCCGTTAATGGGTGTAAAGTAATACACTGTTCATTACGGGCCAGTTTCAGCACGGGCCGCTAATGGGCCAAGAGTTACAAAGGGCCTCATATAGGCCGAAAGACGTCATGGGCTATACATGGGCCAGAAGTGAAAACGGGCTGGAATCATATTGGATGGCCCATATGACGCTACTGGGCCTAATTCGGATAGGGCGTAACAGGCCTTGGGTTAGCGGGCTGTAAATGGGATATATGCGAACATGCCGTTAACAGGCTTTCCATGGGCCGGCCCCCAGATTTTGACCAAGTCAAACGGGCCGGCCTTTTCACAGGAACGGGCCACTGTTGGGTCGTGCCACGTGTCGATGTATTATAGGCGCCTTCTGTCCAGTGAGTGGATGACATCTATCCCAACGATGAGCCGACACGTGTTTCCTCTAGCCAATGATGATTTTACACGTGGAAAATCCCCATTGGTCGGGGCTGTTAACGGGTTATCGGATCCAAAACCCGACCCGATAGCTTAATGGCGTTCCGTTACGGTGGACGCCACATGTCGGTCACCCTTGACAAAAGCACTTCTGTGACGCGTGATTTATCGTCATGGAAGTGGACACTTCCCTGATGATAATTCTGGTAATGTCATGGAACACTTCTACGACAGCACAGGTATGACTATCTTCATTCTGTCATAAATCTGTCATGGATGTACATGCATGACAAAAAACGCAACCTACTGTGACAAACACGTATCATCACGGAAGTGTATTTTTTTGTAATGTAGCATACACTTTCCTGTAGTGCATTATTTTACTTTATTTATCGCTAAGTGTTTGCTTGCTAGGGAAAAAGTGGGTGCACTCAGCGCACCAGACTTTGTTGTTTTACATCATGCATTGGAGGGCGACAACACTTATAGCTTGGGAGCTATTGTGGCTCGTCGCCTCCACATTAATAAATCCAAGGGTAAAATACATGGTGGGATTTTTGCTACTCGTTTGGCGGCTCACTTTAATGATGAGATACGCTATCATGATTACCCTCTGACAAAAGTTTACTGATAACCCACAAGTATAGGGGATCGCTGTCACAACCCTAGATTTGGTTGAAACCAGTTGCACAAGCATTCATGCATCATGTATATATTTATGAAAGTTGAATTGGGGAAAGTGCGAAGCCTCAGAAGTCTTTTACAAAAATGATCAACATTAAAAAAATTGTTTCAAATAAACCCAAGAAAATGTTCCTCACAAGCTATAAAAATATTGGCAAGAGGTAAAACTCAAACCAATATTTTTGGAGTCTCAGAAATATTTATTTTGGGCCTTTGAATTAATTCAATAACTATTTGCATTGGATATATTTTTTTTATATAATTAATATATGTCCAATAATTCTGGAACATTTTATGTGGTTTTGTATATATTAGTTCTAGCCACATAATTATTTTCAGGATTTTATAAAATGGTTTGGTGTTAAAACTAAAACCAAAACAAATTGCAGAAAAGAAAATAGAAAACAGAAACTAAATAAAAGAGAGAGAGAGAAGGACTAACCTGGCACTTACCTCGGCCCACCTACCTGTGCGGCCTGCTGTTGAAGCCGGCCCAGCCCAGCCACCCCCCTGCCAGTTGTCTTCCTCCTCTCGCCAGAAGGCAGAGGAGAAGCTAGCCACGGCGCCGCGGCGTGCCACGCCGGCAGCTGCCTGCTTGGTTGTTCCCTCGTCGCCTGGACGTCTCCCGTGATGCCACGCGACCCCCCGACCCTTCTCTCACCCTCCCTTGAGCTCCTCCTCCCCGGCTCTCTCTTCCTCCCTTCACTGTGAGCACCGAGAGCGCGCCATCGCCGTAGCCATGGCTACAGGCCACCACTCGCTAAACCAGCATGACCACGACCTCCGCCACGACGCCTTGGAGCTACACGCCGACGCACGCGACCGCGGGAGCCCTGCAGCATCGTCCCCGACCTCATCTTCAACCTCCGGCCGCCGGCTACCTCACCGTCGATTCGCGGCAACCAACGCGTCCCCGGCCCCGCTGTCTGCACCATCCTCCTTGCTGTGAGCCTCTCTACATTTCCCCCCTGTTCTCCTCCTCGCACTCAACCCCTAACTTACCTCCCCGTCGCACCCGTAAGCTCCTTGCCGCCGGCGATGTCGCCGACACGGTGAGAGCTTGTTTCCGTCGCATCTGGGAGTGTAGTCGAACTCCTGGAGTTCCCAGGAGCCCGTAGAGAACTTCATCCAGCATCCCCGTGGCTCGCAGCCTTGCCTGCCTCATCCCCGTGCTCCGGCCACCGCGGATGAGCTCGCCGCCGGTGAACCAGGCCACCCCATGCCCAGCCGCGTGCTCCCCTGGATGCGGGCGAGCCAGGGCTCCTTTTTGATGCCCTCATCACAGCAAGCGGTAGCCCCAAGCGCAACTCCGGCGATCCACCGCTGCCCTGGGTCGTCGCCGTCGTCTAACCGCCAGCGCATCTGACGTGGCCCTATCATTAGCCACTAATGACGCCACTAACTAACCCCATAGCTCACTGACGGATGGGCCCCACGCCCATAAGTAAACTTAGTTTATTTCCTATTATGTTTAACTAACCACAGGGGCCCCACAGGTCGGGTTGACCTGGCCATGTCACACGTTGACTGTCCCCACATGTCATGTTGACTTTGCTGACGTGGGCGTTGACCGGACCCACCTGACAGTGTCACTAACCAGCCCCAGTCACTGACCAGTGGACCCCACTGGTCAGGTTTGACCTGGAAGCGCCCAGTTGACCTGCTGACATCAGGGTGATGTCATGCTGACGCAATAACTCTTTTTCTGGAATTATCCTTATTCAGAAAATTCCAGAAATTAGTATAAACTTCTAAAATTCATAGAAATTCAACCGTAACTCAGAAAGAAATAATTTATATATGAAAAATTATCAGAAAAATTCAAGGAATCTGTTTATGGCATTTTCATGCATGTTAGAGCAACTTATGGCTGCTGTTTAGGCCAATTCACATAAATGGAATTTAAACTCTCACATATGGAGTTTGAATTTGAACCTAGGGTTCAAACCAACTCCATTTAACATGTTGCTAGTTGCATTAGCTCAAAACACAGCATATTGACATGTCATGATCATGCATCATTTTGTGCATTGCATTGATTGTGCTCATTCTCTGTTGTCGGTGGTTGTCCCCTCTCGATAGACGTTGTACCGACATTGTGATCGTTGACACTGATGAAGACCCAATGATATCTTCAGAAGTGCCAGGCAAGCAAAACCCCCTTGTTCATTCCGATACAATCCCACTCTCTCGCTCCTTCTCTCTTTTACTGCATTAGGACAACAACGATTCAACTGTTACATGCTGCGGTAGTTGAACCCCTTTCCTCTGCATGACATGTCATTGCCACAGTAAATAGATGAAACCCACTAGCATGAGTAGGAGTTGTTTGAGCCCTGATGTGCCTACTCGTTCATGCTTGTTTGTCATCCCTGCTACTGCTTAGAGTTGAGTCAGGTCTGATTCATCGGGGGTGAATTGGAACAGTGATGAACATGTCCTACTATGTGTGAGCTAAGTGTGTGAACACGTTTTGGTAAAGGTAGCGGTGAGAGGCCATGTAGGAGTACATGGTGGGTTGTCTCATTGCAGCCGTCCTCAGGAACTGAGTTCTGTGTCTGTGATCCATGAACAGCTACTACCACTCATTGGGATCCTTAATTGACCCTCTCGGCTTCTTAATCACCCTAGTACTCTGTCCAGGAGTTGCAACTAGTTTCTGGTGTTTGTAGGTTATGTGTTGGCGGCCGTGCGTAGCGCTGACCCTAGGGGTGGGCTATGTTGCGGTAGATACACCGTGGCACGGTGTACCGGGCGCCCGTTTGGTGTCTCGGGAACCCTGTTCACATCGTTCGGGGCCGTATGTGGAAACCTCGGCCGGACTCCCTGCGGATGGAACCTGGATAGGCGATAAACCTGGACTAGAGACTTAAGTGTTTAGGTAGGCCGTGGCCGACACCCTCGCCGGGCTTCCGCTTGAAGGTTGCCGAGATACATGACGTGTATATGGTGGTAAGTGGTGGGAGCGTGTGTGAAGAAGTACACCCCTGCAGGGTTATCATTATCTATTCGAATAGCCGGATTCCTCGGATATGGAAACTTGGACCCCTTGCATAGTTCATAGACAAGTGAAAGTGGATACTCTAAAACTCGCAAGATAAGTGTGAGTGCTATGGATGGCCTTCTCGTAGGGAGATGGGAGCAGTTCCATAGTGGTGTATTGAATGGTGAATATGTGGACTCGTGTGCGCCACCTCAAAAGAGTTGCTTGCAGTCATAGTTCAGGTTAGCCACTGAGTCAAAGCTGGCTTGCTGCAGTTAAACTCCACCACCACCCCTTGTTGATACCGATGCATATGTAGCTAGTTCTGATGTAAGTCTTGCTGAGTACCTTTGTACTCACGTTTGCTTAATTTATGTTTTGCAGAGAGAGACTTCAGTCTCGCTAGTAGTTCCGCGTGAACTTCGACCTTAGCTTGATACCTCAGCTATGATCTTGTGCCCTTGGCAGGATCTGGTAGATAGTCAGGCTTCTGAGCCTTTTCCATTTGTAGATGTCTGTACTCAGACATGTTAAGCTTCTGCATGTGTTTGACCTGTATGCTCTGAATGTTGGGTCATGAGACCCATATTTGTAATATCTCGCTCCTCGGAGCCTAATGAATAAGTACTTTGAGTCATAGAGTTATGTTGTGATGTCATGTTGTATTTACACATATCGAGCATATTGTGTGTATGATTGAAATGCTTGGTATGTGTGAGATCCGACAAATCTAGTTGTTTATCCTTGGCAGCCTCTCTTATGGGGAAATGTAGTCTAGTGCTTCCTTGAGCCATAGTAGTCCGCTACAGCCCGGTTCACCGGAGTCCTGCTAGCCCAGCACTACTGCTCAGGATACTTGACTGGCCGGCATGTGTTTCACTTTGTTCATGTGTCTGTCCCTTCGGGGAAACATCACGCGGTAACATCCGGAGTCCTGCCTAGCCTGCTACAGCCCGGGTTCCCGGAGTCCTGTTAGCCTAGTGCTGCAGCCTGGATTTACACGCTGCTGACCTACATGCTCAATGTGATTCATGTATGCCTGTCCCCATAGGTTAGTGCCGCTTTGGGTTCACGACTAGCCATGTCGGCCCGGGTTCTCTGTCATATGGATGCTAGCGACACTATCATATACGTGAGCCAAAAGACGCAAACGGTCCCGGGCCATGGTAAGGCGACACCCGTGGGAATACCGTGCGTGAGGCCGCAAAGTGATATGAGGTGTTACCGGCTAGATCGACGTGACTTGGAATCGGGGTCCTGACAGCGTTGGTATCAGAGCCTGACTGCCTATAGGATTACCAAGACAAGCCGGTCGAAGTCGTGTCTAGAAGTGCTTTAGTTATGTAAGGGAATTGATTCTGGAAGGGAACATAAGGCTCTTTTTACTCCTTTACCCTATGGCCTTCTAATCTGAGTCATCCTCTTCTCTTCTACAGGGATTAAGAACTAGGCTTCTCATCTTTCTATCAGGATGACGTGTTACTAATCAATAGACTTATAGAATTGATAGTTTCAAGCCTCAGTTCCGTTCCTACTACTTCCGTACGTTGTCAGTTGATCTCGGAACCTTGATATTGTTGTTGAGTGGCTATGCCACCATTTTTGCAAGTTGTCTCAAATCTTTTGAGAAATTACAGCCGTTATGCTGTCCGAGTCATCCTAGGTTTCTAAATAGTCTGATGCATTTGCAAACCCTTTCCCCTGTTCCTGATGTCCATTTGGGCTAGATTAATCACACTACCTGTCAGTTGAGGTACTCTATTGCCTCGACATATATGTTGGAGCTATTATTATGACCCTAGGTGTTTAGGGAGTCACCTAGTAATCTAGCCATGTTTTGTGTTCCCGGTGTGATGATTCTGGCCACCATTCTCGAAAGCATCCCGTGATGCCATTTAGTTAGTAGGTATTCTACTACTGGGTTTTGAACCCGAGATTCACCGTACTTACCTCATGTTGAGAGTGTTGCTAGTTCCTTTAGGATACTAGTAACCTTTGCATTAGTCCTCGAGGTCCGTGGTATATCCTTCTTCCAAATACTATGAACCGCCTATGGTAGAAGTTCTTTGAACCATAAGATCACAACCAGAGTGCTCTTGATGAGTTCTCTATTCTTCATTGTGAATATGCCAGTCCTACCATTCTGCATGGGTTGTCCGGAAGAAATGTTGATCTATGCTCGACATACTAATCTATGCATCCACAACTCAGAAAATTATATGTTCCTCGAGTTGTTCCTCTTCAGTTGTATTCCGACCATCTTCTATCAGTTGATAGCCAAGAGTATGTGTGCATTTGTGTTCATCGATGCCTATAATTCTTGTGGTCCGTCAAGCCATTCTATTCCAGAATGACTAGGAGAAACAAACTCCAGTACCTTGTCCACTTCTAGGATTGGGTCAAAGTAGTTGTATTCCACAGATCAAATGCCAATTTAGTTTTTGTTCTATTCTACCTTGGGGTATTACCATCTTTATATCAGGAATGTCATGGGAATTGCACCACCTCTTATAAATTCTTGACGCAGTAATACTTCTTGCATCATTGTTCGTTCCTTAGCTCCGTGTTATTATAACCGGAATGCCGACAAGTGAACCGTGATGTGTGAAAGCAATATTCCTAGCAACCCCGTTGCTTGGTAGTTAATGGACAATACTCTCATTCTTAGCGTGCTGGTAATTAAATCATCATCCTAAGATTGACGTGCTACCTAGTCCATATTTCTGGGTGCACTCATCGACCAATGAGTTAGGACTATGATAATCCCTCGCTCCTTGATCATATCGTCTTGCCCTGAAAAGCAAGATTGTTCTCGAGCTTAATAACATATCGGTGGTTCGTGATTTTCCGAATATCTTCTCGGAGGTATCACCAGGCTATCACCTGATCGCTATGTTGAGCTCGTGATCAAGTTGGTTTCTTGTAGCCACCCTCTTCTCCAGCAATCTGTGTTGGATACCCCTGAGTTAGTTGGTTAAGCTTAATAACAACTTGGAGAGTTGGAAGATAAAAGCTTGTCCTACCACGCTCATCCCTAAGGGATATCTTGTATCTGTGTTGAAGAAAGATAATACCTTCATCGATTGATCCACGCGATCAATTGTCGGCGCTATTGCCTTATAAATCCCTTGATTTGAGTGTGGGCTATCGTCAAATCAAATCAGAACCAACGATGTTCGTAATGTTGTCTTACTCTTGGTTGATCCCTCGAGCATACACCATTACATCTTTTGGTCTGACCAATACTATCATCGTGTTCACATGATGGTGGAAGTCTAGTGATATGGAAATTCCGGTGAGTTGTTGTTGAGCCCATCAACAGCATTTTGTCTCCCCCATGATTCATGTTGAATATCAACCTAGTGTTGGAAACTTTATAAGCAATGCCTTCGTATTCTGTTCATGAAGCTTATGCTTGGATGGAAGAAGTGACTTCCTCCAATTCATGTGCATTTGGGGCAAGTTACCGCCATGAGTTCGAGAAAGATTGTTTTTGTTTTCCCTGGTACCATTCCAAGTCAGTTATGTATGTGTGAATGTATTCTATGGTTTGGTAGATTAATTACCTCCACTCCATATGTATTCCCTAGCACACCAAGCCACTGATTGAATTGTTCAAGGCAAAGAAGTCTACTCTTGGGATCTAATCCATGGACTTGCGTAAAGACTTTGAAATCCTTGATGATGGTTCCCCACCTGAACTCGATAGTGTTTTACTATAAGACTACTACGTGGTCATGCTCATCTTGGATAGCGTGTTCACAGGTTTGTAGCAGAACCAGCTCATGTTTTGGAGCTTGCTATCGCAGTTCATTCCCCGAGAATCTCGCAACGACATCTCGTCAAATTGTGTTGCAAACCTTCATTTTCCTTTCTAGACTCGATGAGGCTGGAATATCCTGACACCAACCAGATCTGAATCTCAGGCAGATATGATGGTTGGAGCATTTTCCAAGAACTATAATATTGGTCTCTCGATAACCGTTAAAGTGGATGTCGTGGCCAACACATCCAGCCGGAAGACCTATTATTGTAGTATCTCGATTGAAGAAAGTTGGCCACCTTCCCATGAGGATTTCGTAGGATTTACCTCCGTAGTTAATCCTTATGGATTCTTGAGCTTCCGAAGTCCGACCTTTTACTTGATTTCTAGATATCCAACCATATCTATGAATGGATTACGCTAGCACATCAAGGAGAACATTAGAAGCGGAGTGCTATATGTCTCTCGGTCGATCATCCAGATTTTGTTTCCTTGGCCTCGCTAAGGTGAAATCTGAGAAAGTGTTATCTTCCTTTGCATCTGCATCACCCATCACCATTCACCATGGTGGTATGTTGTGTTGCCAGGATCCTTGACACGGATATTGGTAAAACCTTGATGAATATGGAGATGCTCAAGTTCTTGAGAGCACGCGCAAGCACCAGGTTTTACCGTTGGCGTTAACTAGGATTTGCTTACAGTTTCCTCGGTTATGTTATAACCTTTTCAAACAGTGGAATCACTCTCGACTGTTGAGTTCTTCCCCAGTTACTAGAATCATTCCCAACATTTGCATTTTGTTCCCAGCTTGCACCTCAGTAGTTGTTGTTCATGATCATCTTCAAAAGTGGACTTGCCATGGGTCTCATCCATTTCCGATGATAAGAAAAAATCATCCATTGCGTTGTCTTCAACAAGGTAGTCCTCATCATCTATCCTAGTCGGAGTATGCCATTCTTTCGAACCCCTTCCAACGATCGATTGTGGTTACCTCAGGCTGGTATAAAGAGTTTCAATGATCTTTGTATCAAAAGTAATTCTTTTTGCCACTTAAGGGAAATGCTCTACAAGTCACCTTTCCCTAAGGTGTCCCGTTATGGAATCATGGCAATTACCTCCTCGCAACTTTGAAACCATGCACCATCCTACTCCAGTGTGGGATTGTTGCCTACCAATTTGGACCTTCATCATATGTTCCTCTACATCCCTCGTGATATGTGTTTTGTGTCTCAGTTCGCGAGATGTTTCTATGTCTCACTCTGTGAGTTGATCGTGAGTTGCTTGATCTTCGAGGAGATCGACTCTTTAGGGTTTCCCTTCCTTCTCATTGTCATGAGTGGATGAAATTCTCAGAGCAAGATGTCAATGCTAGATGATGAGTGGATCAACATCTTCAGAAATGCGATGGATCGTGAAGACTGTGTCAGTTCCGTGTCCCCTCTGTCTTCTTACCTCACGACTTGAATCTCGGGACGAGATTCTTGTTTAGTGGAGGTGAGTTGTCACAGCCCTAGATTTGGTTGAAACCAGTTGCACAAGCATTCATGCATCATGTATATATTTATGAAAGTTGAATTGGGGAAAATGGGAAACCTCAGAAGTATTTTACAAAAATGATCAACATTAAAAAAATTGTTTCACATAAACCCAAGAAAATGTTCCTGTCAAGCTATAAAAATATTGGCAAGAGGTAAAACTCAAACCAATATTTTTGGAGTCTCAGAAATATTTATTTTGGGCCTTTGAATTAATTCAATAACTATTTGCATTGGATATATATTCTTTATATAATTAATATATGTCCAATAATTCTGGAACATTTTATGTGGTTTTGTATATATTAGTTCTAGCCACATAATTATTTTCAGGATTTTATAAAATGGTTTGGTGTTAAAACTAAAACCAAAACAAATTGCAGAAAATAAAATAGAAAACAGAAACTAAATAAAAGAGAGAGAGAGAGAGACAGGGAGAGAGAGAGAGAAGGACTAACCTGGCACTTACCTCGGCCCACCTACCTGTGCGGCCTGCTGTTGAAGCCGGCCCAGCCCAGCCACCCCCCGCCAGTTGTCTTCCTCCTCTCGCCAGAAGGCAGGGGAGAAGCTAGCCACGGCGCCGCGGCGTGCCACGCCGGCAGCTGCCTGCTTGGCTGTTCCCTCGTCGCCTGGACGTCTCCCGCGACGCCACGCGACCCCCCGACCCTTTTCTCACCCTCCCTTGAGCTCCCCCCTCCCCGGCTCTCTCTTCCTCCCTTCGCTGTGAGCACCGAGAGCGCGCCATCGCCGTAGCCATGGCTACAGGCCACCACTCGCTAAACCAGCATGACCACGACCTCCGCCACGACGCCTTGGAGCTACACGCCGACGCACGCGACCACGGGAGCCCTGCAGCATCATCCCCGACCTCATCTTCAACCTCCGGCCGCCGGCTACCTCACCATCGATTCGCGGCAACCAACGCGTCCCCGGCCCCGCTGTCTGCACCATCCTCCTTGCTGTGAGCCTCTCTACGTTTCCCCCTGTTCTCCTCCTTGCACTCAACCCCTAACTTACCTCCCCGTCGCACCCGTAAGCTCCTTGCCGCCGACGATGTCGCCGACACGGCGAGAGCTCGTTTCCGTCGCATCTGGGTGCGTAGTCGAACTCCTGGAGTTCCCAGGAGCCCGTAGAGAACTTCATCTAGCGTCCCCGTGGCTCGCAGCCTTGCCTGCCTCATCCCCGTGCTCCGGCCGCCGCGGATGAGCTCGCCGCCGGTGAACCAGGCCACCCCACGCCCAGCCGCGTGCTCCCCTAGATGCGGGCGAGCAAGGGCTCCTTTTTGATGCCCTCATCACAGCAAGCGGCAGCCCCAAGCGCAACTCCGGCGATCCACCGCCGCCCTGGGTCGTCGCTGTCGTCTAACCGCCGGTGCATCCGATGTGGCCCTGTCATTAGCCACTAATGACGCCACTAACTAACCCCATAGCTCACTGATGGATGGGCCCCACGCCCATAAGTAAACTTAGTTTATTTCCTGTTATGTTTAACTAACCACAGGGGCCCCACAGGTCGGGTTGACCTGGCCATGTCACACGTTGACTGTCCCCACATGTCATGTTGACTTTGCTGACGTGGGCGTTGACCGGACCCACCTGACAGTGTCACTAACCAGCCCCAGTCACTGACCAGTGGACCCCACTGGTCAGGTTTGACCTGGAGGCGCCCAGTTGACCTGCTGACATTAGGGTGATGTCATGCTGACGCAATAACTCTTTTTCTGGAATTATCCTTATTCAGAAAATTCCAGAAATTAGTATAAGCTTCTAAAATTCATAGAAATTCAACCGTAACTCAGAAAGAAATAATTTATATATGAAAGATTATCAGAAAAATTCAAGGAATCTATTTATGGCATTTTCATGCATGTTAGAGCAACTTATGGCTGCTGTTTAGGCCAATTCACATAAATGGAATTTAAACTCTCACATATGGAGTTTGAATTTGAACCTAGGGTTCAAACCAACTCCATTTCACATGTTGCTAGTTGCATTAGCTCAAAACACAGCATATTGACATGTCATGATCATGCATCATTTTGTGCATTGCATTGATTGTGCTCATTCTCTGTTGTCGGTGGTTGTCCCCTCTCGATAGACGTTGAGACCCAATGATATCTTCAGAAGTGCCAGGCAAGCAAAACCCCCTTGTTCATTCCGATACAATCCCACTCCCTCGCTCCTTCTCTCTTTTACTGCATTAGGACAACAACGATTCAACTGTTACATGCTGTGGTAGTTGAACCCCTTTCCTCTGCATGACTTGTCATTGCCACAGTAAATAGATGAAACCCACTAGCATGAGTAGGAGTTGTTTGAGCCCTGATGTGCCTACTCATTCATGCTTGTTTGTCATCCCTGCTACTGCTTAGAGTTGAGTCAGGTTTGATTCATCGGGGGTGAATTGGAACAGTGATGAACATGTCCTACTATGTGTGAGCTAAGTGTGTGAACACGTTTTGGTAAAGGTAGCGGTGAGAGGCCATGTAGGAGTACATGGTGGGTTGTCTCATTGCAGCCGTCCTCAGGAACTGAGTTCTGTGTCTGTGATCCATGAACAGCTATTACCACTCATTGGGATCCTTAATTGACCCTCTCGGCTTCTTAATCACCCTAGTACTCTGTCCAGGAGTTGCAACTAGTTTCTGGTGTTTGTAGGTTATGTGTTGGCGGCCATGCGTAGCGCTGACCCTAGGGGTGGGCTATGTTGCGGTAGATACACTGTGGCACGGTGTACCGGGCGCCCGTTTGGTGTCTCGGGAACCCTGTTCACATCGTTCGGGGCCGTATGTGGAAACCTCAGTCGGACTCCCTACGGATGGAACCTGGATAGGCGATAAACCTGGACTAGAGACTTAAGTGTTTAGGTAGGCCGTGGCCGACACCCTCGCCAGGCTTCCGCTTGAAGGTTGCCGAGATACATGACGTGTATATGGTGGTAAGTGGTGGGAGCGTGTGTGAAGAAGTATACCCCTGCAGGGTTATCATTATCTATTTGAATAGCCGGATTCCTCGGATATGGAAACTTGGACCCCTTGCATAGTTCATAGACAAGTGAAAGTGGATACTCTAAAACTCGCAAGATAAGTGTGAGTGCTATGGATGGCCTTCTCGTAGGGAGACGGGAGCAGTTCCATAGTGGTGTATTGAATGGTGAATATGTGGACTCGTGTGCGCCACCTCAAAAGAGTTGCTTGCAGTCATAGTTCAGGTTAGCCACTGAGTCAAAGCTGGCTTGCTGCAGTTAAACTCCACGACCACCCCTTGTTGATACCGATGCATATGTAGCTAGTTCTGATGTAAGTCTTGCTGAGTACCTTTGTACTCACGTTTGCTTAATTTATGTTTTGCAGAGAGAGACTTCAGTCTCGCTAGTGGTTCCGCGTGGACTTCAACGTTAGCTTGATACCTCAGCTACGATCTTGTGCCCTTGGCAAGATCTGGTAGATAGTCAGGTTTCTCAGCCTTTTCCATTTGTAGATGTCTGTACTCAGACATGTTAAGCTTGCGCATGTGTTTGACCTGTATGCTCTGAATGTTGGGTCATGAGACCCATATTTGTAATATCTCGCTCCTCGGAGCCTAATGAATAAGTACTTTGAGTCATAGAGTTATGTTGTGATGCCATGTTGTATTTACACATATCGAGCATATTGTGTGTATGATTGAAATGCTTGGTATGTGTGGGATCCGACAAATCTAGTTGTTTATCCTTGGCAGCCTCTCTTATGGGGAAATGTAGTCTAGTGCTTCCTTGAGCCATAGTAGTCCGCTACAGCCCGGTTCACCGGAGTCCTGCTAGCCCAGCACTACTGCTCAGGATACTTGACTGGCCGGCATGTGTTTCACTTCGTTCCTGTGTCTGTCCCTTCGGGGAAATGTCACGCGGTAACATCCGGAGTCCTGCCTAGCCTGCTACAGCCCGGGTTCCCGGAGTCCTGTTAGCCTAGTGCTGCAGCCCGGATTTACACGCTGCTGACCGACATGCTCGATGTGATTCATGTATGCTTGTCCCCATAGGTTAGTGCCGCTTTGGGTTCACGACTAGCCATGTCGGCCCGGGTTCTCTGTCATATGGATGCTAGCGACACTATCATATACGTGAGCCAAAAGACGCAAACGGTCCCGGGCCATGGTAAGGCGACACCCGTGGGAATACCGTGCGTGAGGCCGCAAAGTGATATGAGGTGTTACCGGCTAGATCGACGTGACTTGGAATCGAGGTCCTGACAATCGCAACAGTTTTCGAGGGTAGAGTATTCAACCCAAATTTATAGATTCGACACAAGGGGAGCCAAAGAATATTTGAAGGTATTAGCAGCTGAGTTGTCAATTCAACCACACCTGGAGATTAATTATCTACAGCAAGTAATTAGTAGCAAAGTAATATGATAGTTTTGATAGTGGTGACAGCAGCAATAGTAACAGTAATAGTGATAGCAGTAATTTTGTAGCAAGTGTAACAGTGATGATAGCAGTAGTAACTTAGCAGAAGCAATATGGAAAAGTTCGTAGGCATTGGATCGGTGACTTGTTGGATGATATTCATCATGAGGCAGTTATAACTTAGGGTAATATGGCACTAGCTCCAGTTCATCGATATAATGTAGGCATGTATTTCGTAAATAGTCATACATGCTTTATTAAAAGAACTTGCATGACATCTTTTGTCCTACCCTCCCGTGGCAGCGGGGTCCATAATGGAAACTAAGGGATATTAAGGCCTCCTTTTAATAGAGAACTGAAACAAAGCATTAACACATAGTGAATACATGAACTCCTCAAACTATGGTCATCACCAAGTGTGGGCCTAGTTGTTGTCACTCCGGGGTTGTCGGATCATAACACGTAGTAGGTGACTATAACTTGCAAGATCGGATCTAGAACATGGATATAATGATGAATTCGTAAACGGTTCAGATCTAAAATCATGGCACCCGGGCCCAAAGTGACAAGCATTAAGCATGGCAAAGTCATAGCAACATCAATCTAGGAACATGGTGGATACTAGGAATCAGGCCCTAACAAAACTAACTCGATTATATGATGAATCTCATCCAACTCCTCACCGACCAGTGAGCCTACGAAGGAATTACTCACTCCCGGTGGGGAGCATCATGGAATTGGTGATGGAGAGGGGTTGGTGATGACGAAGAACAAAGATCCCCTCTCCGGAGCCCCAAATGAACTCCAGATCTGCCCTCCCGAGGAAGAACACGGCTTGGAGGCGGCTCCGTCTCGTGGATCGCAATAATTCTTTCTCCCTGGTTTTTTTCATAAAATATGTGATTTTATAGTATCAGGGGGGTCATCAGCGGGGCCACCAGGTGGGTACAACCCACCTGGGCGCGCCAGGAGAGGGGGCGCACCCTGGTGGGTTGTGCCCACCCAGGGCCCCCTCTCTGGTGGGTCTTGGCTTCAGTAATTCTTATTATTGATATAAAAAATCCTCAAAAAGTTTCGTTCCATTCCGAGAACTTTTATTTCTGCACAAAAACAACACCATGGTAGTTCTGCTGAAAACAGCATCAGTCCGGGGTTAGTTTCATTCAAATCATGCAAATTAGAGTCCAAAACAAGAGGAAAAGTGTGAGAAAAAGTAGATATGTTGGAGACGTATCAACTCTCCCAAGCTTAAACCTTTTCTTGTCCTCGAGCAATTCAGTTGATAAACTGAAAGTGAGAAAAAAACGTTTACGAACTCTTAAGATAGACAATCTGAAAGTATTCTTATTACATCTCGATGATCAGAGTGTTTAAGTATAAAAGCAGCAGAGCAGATCCGCGTTCCAAGAGTGTGGCTCATCTTTCTTCTAGGCCAAGTTGTAAAGCTGATACGCCCCGTTGTGGAGCACCTTGGTGGGGATGAAGGGGCCTTCCCAAGCAGGGGCGAGCTTATGAGGTTGTTGCTGATCCACTCAGAGCACAAGGTCTCCTTCTTGAAATGCTTGACCTTTGACATTTCTGGCATGGAATCGATGAAGGTCTTGCTGATAAATGGTCGACTGGATCAAGGCCATCTCTCGCTCTTCCTCCAGAAGATCTACAGTGCCCTGATGTGCTTGCCTTGCCTAAGCTTCTGAGAAAAGTTTCACTCGGGGTGCATTGTGCAGCAAGTCACTCGGAAGCATGGCTTCAGCCCCATACACCATGAAGAAAGAGGTTCGATCGGTCTATCGGTTGGGAGTTGACCTCGGTCCCAACAAAACAACAATCACCCAAGCCCCAGCTACAGCTGATAACCCACAAGTATAGGGGATCAAACCGATAGACCAATAGATGGATAGAACGATCGAACCGATAGACCAATCACCCAAGCCCCAGCTGAATGCTTAAGGTCGCGCATCAATCGGGGTTTCGGCCCTTGGAGGATCAAACCATTCGCTCTTTCAGCTTGCTAATTCGACTGCGGGTGCGCAACAGATGCGTAGTCGACCCGAGTGCCTTGGGAAGCACAGCATGCTCTGAACTCATCAGAATCAAAGTTTGAGGCATTGTCTGTGATGATGTTGTGCAGAACTCCATATCGAAACACCAACTCTCTGATAAAACTGATGGTTGTGCTTGAGTCAAGGTTCTTGATAGGTTTGGCCTCAATCCACTTAGTGAACTTGTCGAATGCCACGAGCAGGTGAGTGAAACCACTTCTGCCAGTTCTTAACGGCCCAATCATGTCCAGCCCCCACACAGCAAATGGCCAGATAAGTGGAATAGTTTTCAAAGCTGATGCAGGCTTGTGGGGCATGTTCGAGTAAAACTGACAACCTTCACATTTCTCGACAGTCTCTTTCGCCATTTCATTGGCCTGTGGCCATAGAATCCCGCTCGGTATGCTTTGGCCATGATGGTTCGGGAGGACGCATGGTGACCATAGGTCCCCAAGTGGATCTCATTCAAGATCAGTCGGCCCTCTTCTGGAGAGATACATCATTGAGCTGCGCCAGTAACACCTTCTCTGAAAAGTTGTCCGCCTATAACTATGAAGGCTTTTGACCTACGGATGATCTGACGTGCTTCAACTTCATCTTTAAGGAGCTCCTGCCTGAGCAGATATGCAATGTATGGCACTGTCCAGTCCTGGGTGATTACCAAAATCTCCATTATTAGGTCGAAAACTGCTGGCACCTCAACTTCAGTCGGGTTGGTAGAACTTATTGGTTGTGGGGGTTCTTTTATAAAGGGATCTTCTTGCACTAACGGGGTATGGAGATTCTCCAAGAACACATTACTGCGAATAGGCCTCCGAGTGGAACCTATTTTCGCAAGATCAACTGCTTGATTCTTGAGTCAGGGAACATGGTGGAGCTCCAACCCTTCAAACTTCTTTTCTAACTTCCTTACTGCATTGCAGTATCCGGTCATAGCGGGGCTCCTGATGTCCCACTCCTTCATCACCTAATTAACCATCAAATCTGAGTCGCCATATACCATCAAGCAACGGACGCCGAGTGAGATAGCCATACGCAACCCGTAGAGAAGTGCTTCGTACTCAGCTTCATTGTTGGAGGAATCAAAGTGAATCTGAAGAACATAACTGAGTTTGTCACCTCTTGGGGACACCAGGACTACTCCAGCACCGGAACCGTTTAACATCTTAGATCCATCAAAGAACATGGTCCAGTGTTTCGAGTGAATTTCAGTTGGTCGCTGCTGCTCAATCCACTCGGCCAGAAAATCTATGATTGCTTGAGACTTGATTGCCTTCTTTGCTTCAAACTTGATATTCAGAGGAAGAAGTTCAATTGCCCACTTCGCCACTCGACCGGTTGCATCTCGATTGTTCAAAATTTCAGACAACGGAGCATCCTGACTACTGAAATCGAGTGGTCTTGGAAGTAATGTACAACTTTCTTCGTGGTTAAGTAAATTCCATAAACAAGCTTCTGGTAGTGTGGATACCTTTGCTTGGATGGAGTCAAGACTTCAGAAATGTAGTATACTGGGCGTTGAACTTTATAGGCCTTGCCTTCATCTTCTCACTCGACTGTGAGCACTGTGCTGCAACTTGTCCAGTGGCTGCAATATATAACAATAGAGGCTCTTTGCTGACCAGAGCAGCAAGCTCCGACTGGTTGGAAAGCAAGGCTTTGAGCTCTACAAACGCTGCTTCAGCTTCAGGAGTCCACTCGAATGTATCAGACTTTTTTATCAATCGGTAAGGAGGTAATGCCTTTTCACCGAGATGAGAAATGAATTGACTTAACGCAACCAGACAACCTGTGAGCTTCTGAATGTCATGCACATGCATAGGGCATTTCATTCGGAGAATTGCCCCAATCTTTTCTAGGTTTGCATCGATCCCTCGTTGCAAAACAAGAAAACCGAGTAACTTCCCTCCTGGGACTCCGAACGTGCATTTGGACGGATAAAGCTTGATGTCGTATCTTCTTAGGTTGGCAAAGGTTTCAGCGAGGTTAGTTAGCAAGTCAGAACTCTTGCGTGACTTGACTACGATATCATCCATGTATGCTTCCATGTTCCGACTGATTTGAGTGAGCAAACACTTCTGGATCATGCACATGAACATGGCGCAAGCATTCTTGAGACCAAAAGGCATGGTGAGATAGCAAAAACACCCGAATGGGGTGATGAAGGCCATTTTTATTTCATTGGGTCCATACAGTCGGATTTGATGATACCCGGAATACGCATCCAGAAAAGACAAACTCTCACACCCCGCAGTTGAGTCGACAATCTGATCAATGCGGGGGAGTGGGAAATGATCTTTCAAGCAGGCCCGATTGATATGCTTGAAATTTATACACATACAAAGTGAATCATCTTTCTTAGGGACCATGACGATGTTGGCGAGCCACTCGGAGTGGTATATCTTGCGGATGAACTCAGCTACCAGGAGTCGAGCCACTTCCTCGCCAATTGCCTTTCTTTTTTCGACAGGGGACCGATGAAGATGCTCTTTGACAGGTTTTGCTTTTGGGTTGACACACAAACGGTGCTCAGCCATTCCCCTGGGTACACCCGGCATGTTGGAAGGTTTCCATGCAAAGATGTCCCAGTTCTCACGGAGGAACTGGATGAGCGCGGCTTCCTATTTGTTGTCGAGTGTTGTTGAAATGTGAGTCAGAGCAGTAGTGGGGTCTTCTGAGTGAATGTGAACTGGATTTGTTTCATCGACCGACTGAAATGCAGATTCTAAAGAAGGCTTCTTGGCTCGCAACAAATCACTCGGATCAGCATTTTTCTTGTACTCTTCCAACTCAACCACCGCCATTTGCTCATCAGCAATTTTGGAGCCTTTCTAGAGGCACTCCTATGCTCTCTGCCTATTTCCTGTGACTGTGATTACACCTCTGGGTCCAGGCATCTTCAACTTAAGATATACGTAACAAGGACGGGCCATGAAACAAGCATATGCGGGCCTGCCCAGAATAGCATGATAGGCACTATGGAAATCCACTACTTCAAACGTCAACTTCTCCTTGTGGAAATTCTTGGAATCGCCGAAAACCACATCAAGAGCAATCTGCCCGAGTGACTTTGCTTTTTTCCCTGGGATGACATCGTGGAACTGCATGTTTCTTTCACTGAGTTTGGACATCAGAATTTCCATCCCTTGAAGGGTCTCAGCGTACAGAATGTTCAGACCACTGCCACCATCCATAAGAACTTTAGTCAGTCAGGTGCCCACAACGACTGGGTCGACCACCAACGCTTGTCGTCCGGGGGTAGGAACATGCGCTGGGTGATCTGACTGGTCAAATGTAATGGGAGTTTTCGAACACTTCAAGTATGTCGTAGTTGCCGGACCAACCATGTTCACTTCTCTGTTAATGACTTTTAGTCGACTTTTGCTCTCGACATCAGCAAAAATCACCAAGGTAGCATTGACCTTAGGGTAACCATCATCTTCTTCTTTCTCTTCATCCTTATCAGAGTCCTTCTCACTGGGCTGACCCTCTCGGAACTGCTGAATTAGGAGTCGGCACTGTCGAGTGGTATGCTTAGGTAAAATCAAGTTACCCTCTTCATCTTTCTTTGTGTGAATATGACACGGCAAATCCAGGACGTCCTGGCCTGACTGATCTTCACCTTTTTGGGCACCCACAGCCCCTTAGGCTTTCCCTTAAACTTCCCTTGCGCATTCAGAGCCGCGACTTCAGCAGGACCTGCAACCTCAGTTTTACGCTTTTGCTTCCGACTGGGGTTTCCACCTCCGGTGTCCTGGTCAACTGGTTTCCCCTTGCCATTGCAAAGTCGGTCTACCTCTTCGCCATTTGCATACCGAGTGGCTATTTCCATCATTCTGCTCAGAGACATGTCTCCGGAACAACCAAATTTCAGGATAAGCTCTCTGTATCTAACGCCCTCCTTGAAGGCGCAAACTGCTTGATGCTCTAACACATTCTCTACTACATGGTGAAGGGTGGTCCATCTCTGGATGAAATCTCCCAAAGTTTCACTCGGCTTCTAGACGCAATGCTGCAATTCAGTCAGCCCAGCAAGTCGCTTGCAGGTGCCTTTGAACGTCTTGATAAACACTCGAGCTAAATCTTCTCAATAGAAAATGCTTCCAAGAGCCAACTGATACGTCTCCAACGTATCTATAATTTATGAAGTATTCATGCTGTTTTATTATCATTCTTGGATGTTTTACAATCATTTTGTAGCAACTTTATATCATTTTTTGGGACTAACCTATTGACCCAGTGCCCAGTGCCAGTTGCTGTTTTTTGCTTGTTTTTTACATCACAGGAAATCAATATCAAACGGAGTCCAAACACCGCGAAACTTTTTGTGGATTTTTTATGGACTAGACGACCACCAATGGGCCAGAGAAGCACCTGTGGGTGCCCCGAGGAGAGCACAACCCACCAGGGCGCGCCTGGGCCCCCAGGCGCGCCTAGGTGGGTTGTGCCCACCTTGGTGGCCTCCCGCACCCCCTCTTTTCCCTATAAAATCCCAAATATTCCAAAAACCCTTGGGGTTAACCTAGATCAGAAGTTCCACCGCTGCAAGGCTCTGTAGCCAAGAAAAAACAATTTAGACCCCGTTTTGGCACTCCGCCGGAGGGAGAAGTCATCACCGATGGCCATCTTCATCATCCCGGCGGCCACCTTGATGAGGAGGGAGTAGTCCACCCTCGGGATTGAGGGTTTGTACCAGTATCTATGTGTTTAATTCCTCTCTCTCGTGTTCTTGACATGTCATGATCTTGATGTATGGCGGGCTTTGTTAATATAATCGGATCATATGGTGTTTTCCCCTCTCTATCTTGTTGTGAATTGAGTTTTCCCTTTGAGATTTCATTTTATCAGAGTGAATACTTTTATGTATTTGAGAATACTTGATGTATGTCTTGCTATGAATACCCGTGGTGACAATGGGGTATCATATTGATTCACTAGATGTGTGTTTTGGCACTCAACTCGCGGATTCCCGACGTGACATTGGCGTAATCTATGCATAGGGGTTGATGCATGTTCTCTTCTTTGTTTCTCCGGTAGAAATCTTGGGGCACTCTTTGAAGTTCTTTGTGTTGGATTGAGTATTATGAATCTGAAATTATTTCGTGTTATCTTAGTACGAACTCTTGATAGATTGATCGGAAAGAATAACTTGGTGTTATTTTAGTACGAACTCTGGGTAGATCGACTGGGAAGGATAACTTGGTGTTATTTTAGTACAAACTCTTGGATAGATCGATCGGAAAGAATAGCTTCGAGGTGGTTTCATACCCTACCAACAATTTCTTCTTATGTTCTCCGCTAGATAGGAACTTTGGAGTGATTCTTCATTGCACGTTGAGGGGCGGTTATATGATCCAATTATATTAGCACTGTTGAGAGATTGCACTAGCGGAAGTACAAACCCTAGGCCTCATTTTCAAGCATTGCAATACCGTTTGTGCTCACTTTTGTTACTTGCTACCTTGCTGTTTTTTATTGTTCCTATCACAAAAATCAATATATAGTATCATTACTACGCTTTTATTACCATCTCTTCGCCGAACTAGTGCACCTATACAAATTCCCATTGTATTTGGTGTGTTGGGGACACAAGGGACTTTTTATTATTTGGTTGCAGTGTTGTTTGAGAGAGATCATCTTCATCCTACACCTCCCATGAATTGATAAACCTTAGGTCATCCACTTGAGGGAAAATTGCTACTGTCCTACAAAACTCTGCGCTTGGAGGCCCAACACAAGTCTACAAGAACAAGTTGCGTAGTAGACATCAAGCTCTTTTCTGGCGCCATTGCCGGGAGGAGAGTCTTTAAGGTATATCTTTAGATCTTGCAATCAAATCTTTTAGTTTCTTGTTTTATCACTAGTTTGGTTTATAAAAAGAAAAGTACAAAAAATGGAATTGAGGTTGCATCATATTATTCATCTTTATAATGTCTTTCGTGAAAATGATGGAAAGGAAAATTGTGCTCAATTGATAGAAGAAGAATTCTATAAAATGTTTGACAAAAAATCTTTGGATGATGAGCATGATTGTAATGTTGTTAGTATGAATTCTTTGAATATCCATGATGCTAATGATATGCAAAGCCATAACCTTGGGGTTCTATGTTTGATGAAGATGATATTTTTAGTCCCCCAAGATTTGATGTGCAAATTTGTTATGCATGCCTCCTATTTATGATGATTATAATGATGAAAGTGGATTTAGAGAGGTCATGACTTTATTTAGTGATGAATCCACCATTTTGGATGAGGCTTCAATTGACTAATGATAACCATGGAACTTGTCATCATGATTTTAATTTTCACTCACATGATAGTTATTTTGTTGAGTTTTCTCCCACTACTATTGATGAGAATAAATTTTCTTATTTGGAGAGCAACAAAAATTCTATGCTTATGCATCAAGAAAAGAATGATTTATGTGATAGCTATATTGTCAAATTCATTCATGATGCTACTGAAAATTATTATGAGAGATGAACATTTGCTTGTAGGTATTGCAATAATATCGAGTTTCCTCTCTATGTGTTGAAAATATTGAAGTTATGCTTGTTTTGCCTTCCCATGCTAGTTGATTCTTGCTCCCATAGATTGTTTGCTCACAAAATCCCTATGCATAGTAAGTGGGTTAGACTTAAATGTGATTGCCATGTGATTCATGATGTCTCTTTACATTTCAATTCTTATATTTTATGTGAGCATCATTGAAATCATCATGCCTAGCTTAAAAGGCATTAAAGAAAAGCGCTTGTTGGGAGACAACCCAACACTTTTACCTACTGTTTTTGTGTGTTCACATGATTAGGCTACTGTAGTAATCATGTTTTATTGCTTTTTTCAATAAAGTGCCAAGTAAGACCTTTGGGATGGCTTACGGTGATAATTGATTTGATCTTGCTGAAAAACAGAAACTTTTGCGCTCAGGAAAACAATTCTTATTTTTAACAGAAGCGTGATAAAATGTTGATTCCTTTTGCAGAAGATTAATAGACAAATTACCCAGGTTTTCCTATTTTTCAGAATTTTTGGAGTAGCAGAAGTATGGTTGGAGTACAGATTACTACAAACTTTTTTGTTTTTGACAGATTCCGTTTTCAATGCATAGTTTGCTTGTTTTCTATTTTCCATGGATTATATTGCTCAATATAAATTGTGGAAATGATATGCTATAGTAGCCATTGTGTGAGAACAATTATGAATCTTGTCTTTGACAGTACCAAAAGTGAAATGGTTTGCTCTTTATCATACTAACCTATCTCACAAAGTTCCGTTAAGTTTTGTGTGATTGAAGTTTTCAAGTTTTGGGTGAGATGAGGAGAATAAAGAGTGACAAGACCCTAAGCTTGGGTATGCCCAACGCACACCAAAGTAATATTCAAGGAAGATCTAAGCAACTAAGCTTGGGGATGCCCCGGAAGACATCCCCTCTTTCGTCTTCAACATTATTGGTAACCACACTCGGAGCTATGTCTTCATTCATCACATGATATGAGTTTTAGTTGGAGAGTCATTTTATTTTGTTAGGATTTGCTTGCTGTCATTTAGAATAATTTTTTTGCATCTTTTATTTCAATAAAAGTGGCAATGATAGCCTTTGCCATGCTTATTTTGCAACTATACATGTTGCTATTTGAAAACAGAAAGTTTACCGCTGTTGCAAAAAATCCCTAGAAAAGTAAGAATGTGATAAAATGTTGAAACTTTTTGGAAAATGAGCTCTGATAGATTTTCTATAGTGTGGCAGATTTTTTCATAACTTTTGGAGTTAGGGAAGTATTGATACTCTTGCATTCTTTACAGACTATACTGTTTTGGCAGATTGCTGTTATGTTTGCATTGCTTGCATATGTTTGCTTGTTTAATGATTCTATTTGAGGATTGGGTGCTAAATATACAGAGGCATTTAGTGTGCAATGTTGAATAATAATTTTAGTGATTTTCTACAGTAGAGAATGATAAGGTTTTTGCGTTGGTTTATACTAACTTATCGCACGAGTCCTTGTTGAGTTTTGTGTTGATGAAGCTTTTGAGATTTAGGAAAACCGTGATATGAGAAGAATTAAGGAGACACAAAAGCTCAAGCTTGGGGATGCCCAAGGCATCCCAAGATAATATTTCAAGAAGTCTCAAGCATCTAAGCTTGGGGATGCCCCGGTAGGCATCCCACCTTTCTTCTTCAACAATTATCGGTTAGTATCGGTTGAGCCTAAGTTTTTTGCTTCTTCACATGATGTGTGCTATTCTTGGAATGCCATTTTATTTTGTTTTGCTTGCTGTTTTAATAAAACGCTTAGATCTGAAAGTTTTTGAATAAGAGAGAGTCCTCAAATAGCTACCTATTTACTTAATTACTCCTTGATCTTCACTTATATCTTTTTTGGAGTAGCTCGTCATTTACTCTTGTGCTTCACTTTATATCCTATGAGTAAATCGTTGAATGAATTAAATATCATGAAGTTGAAATTATATCATGCCTAGTGGTAGCTTCACATTGGGTTTAGAAAGTGTATCTTTTGAGGCTTGACAATCACAATATTGGTCATACAAGCAATTCACGAACAATTAGTATAAGGAAGAGAACTTTCACATGCAAATACACTATCATGGAAATCTTTGTGATTGTGATCTCCCATCAAAATATTATATGCCAAAATTGTTGACGTTGGACAAGGAAGACAACGTAATGGTTTATGTTTGTTCATATTCACATAGAAGTTATATTGTCATAGATCCTTCAACATGTGGTGCTTGCCCCCCATCCTTGCTAGCCAAAAATTCCGCACCAAGTAGAGATACTACTTGTGCATCCAAAAACCAACCCAAATCTTATCTTCAATAGTCCACCATACCTACCTAAGGATTGAGCAAGATCCTTCAAGTAAGTTGTCATCGGTGCAATAAGGCAATAAAATTTCTTCTAAAAGTGTGAGATCATTTAGTGTAAGAGAAAATTGAGCGTTGTACAAACTTATGATGGTGAAGAATAAAAGTGACAGACTGCATAATAAAGGTTGCCATCACAAGGGGCAATACAACATGACATTCTTTTGCACTAAGGGGTTGAGCATACAAACAAATAAGCGCATGGCAACCTCTGCTTCCCTCTGTGAAGGGCCTATCTTTTACTTTTATGTATTTACTTTTATGCAAAGAGTCAAAGTTCTTCTCTCTATTCCTTTTTATTTTTCTCTTTTGGCAAGCATCATGTGCTGAGGAAAGATCTAGGCACATATATCCAGTTGGATATGGGTAGCATGAGTTATTATTGATGACATCACCCTTGAGGTGAATACGTTGGGAGGCGAAATTATAAGCCCCTATCTTTCTATGTGTCCGGTTGAAACGTTTTGCTCATGTGTATGCGCTGAGTGTTAGCAATCATGGAAGACTATATGATGGTTGAGTATGTGGAGCTCTTACTTAAACTCTGTTGAGTAAGTTGAATTACAATTGCTTGGTGACTGAGAACATAGGTTGTTGAGTTTCAAGAGAATTCATCGTTTGAACCTTAACATGTAAATTGGTTGCTACTTTAACATGAGAAGTTTTATAAGAAAGAGTTGTTGTTATGATGCTAGGAAAAGTGATTGAAATTATCATTGATCATACTTATGCACTTTGCTAGCATTCACACTTCATAAATTATTTCTTTTATCATTTACCTACTCGAGGACGAGTAGGAATTAAGCTTGGGGATGCTGATATGTCTACAACGTATCTATAATTTATGAAGTATTCATGTTGTTTTATTATCATTCTTGGATGTTTTACAATTATGTTATAGCAACTTTATATCATTTTTTGGGACTAACCTATTGACCCAGTGCCCAGTGTCAATTGCTGTTTTTTGCTTGTCTTTTACATCGCAGGAAATCAATATCAAACGGAGTCCAAACACTGTGAAACTTTTTGTGGATTTTTTATGGACCAGAAGACCACCAGTGGGCCCGAGAAGCACCTGGGAGGTGCCCCGAGGGGGGCACAACCCACCAGGGCACGCCTGGGGGCCCAGGCGCACCCAAGTGGGTTGTACCTGATAACCCACAAGTATAGGGGATCACAACAGTTTTCGAGGGTAAAGTATTCAACCCAAATTTATTGATTTGACACAAGGGGGGCCAAAGAATACTCTTAAGTATTAGCAACTAAGCTGTCAATTCAACCACACCTGGAAACTTAGTATCTGCAGCAAAGTGTTTAGTAGCAAAGTAATATGATAGTAGTGGTAACGGTAGCAAAAGGTAACAATAGTAAAAGTAATGTTTTTGGTATTTTGTAGTGATGATAGCAATAGCAACGGGAAAGTAAATAAGCGAAGAACAATATATGGAAAGCTCGTAGGCGATGGATCAGTGATGGAGAATTATGCCGGATGCGGTTCATCATGTAACAGTCATAACCTAGGGTGACACAGAACTAGCTCCAGTTCATTGATGTAATGTAGGCATATATTCCGAATATAGTCATACGTGCTTATGGATAAGAACTTGCATGACATCTTTTGTCCTACCCTCCCGTGGCAGCGGGGTCCTTACGGAAACTAAGGGATATTAAGGCCTCCTTTTAATAGAGTACCGGAACAAAGCATTAACACACAGTGAATACATGAACTCCTCAAACTATGGTCATCACCGGTAAGTATCCCGATTATTGTCACTTCGGGGTTAACGGATCATAACACATAATAGGTGACTATAGACTTGTAAGATAGGATCCAGAACACTCATATATTGATGAAAACATAATAGGTTCAGATCTGAAATCATGGCACTCGGGCCCTAGTGACAAGCATTAAGCATAGCAAAGTCATAGCAACATCAATCTTAGAACATAGTGGATACTAGGGATCAAACCCTAACAAAACTAACTCGATTACATGATAGATCCCATCCAACCCATCACCGTCCAGCAAGCCTATGATGGAATTACTCACGCACGGCGGTGAGCATCATGAAATTGGTGATGGAGGATGATTGATGATGACGATGGCGATAGATTCCGCTCTCCGGAGCCCCGAACAGACTCCAGATCAGTCCTCCCGAGAGGTTTTAGGGCTTGGCGGCGGCTCTGTATCGTAAAACGCGATGAATTCTTCTCTCTTATTTGTTTCTCCCCGAAACACAATATATAGAGTTGGAGTTGGAGTCGGAGGAGCTCCAGGGGGCCCACGAGGTTGGGGGCGTGCCCCCACCCTCGTGGACAGGTGGTGGATCCCCTGGCCTTCATCTTTTGCAGGTATTTTTATATTTTCCAGAAAGTTGCTCCGTGAAGTTTCAGGTCATTCCGAGAACGTTTGTTTCTGCACATAAATAACACCATGGTAACTCTGCTGAAAACAGCGTCAGTCCGGGTTAGTTCCATTCAAATCATGCAAGTTAGAGTCCAAAACAAGGGCAAAAGTGTTTGGAAAAGTAGATATGACGGAGACATATAAACTCCCCCAAGCTTAAACCTTTGCTTGTCCTCAAGCAATTCAGTTGACAAACTGATAGTGATAAAGAAAAACTTATACAAACTCTGTTTGCTCTTGTTTTTGTAAATATGTAGAGCCAGCATTCAAGTTTTCAGCAAAGATTATAACTAACCACATTCGCAATAACGCTTAGGTCTCAAGTTTACTCATATCAATAGCATAATCAATTAGCGAGCAATAATAATAAATCTCGGATGACAACACTTTCTCAAAACAATCATAATATGATATAACAAGATGGTATCTCGCTAGCCCTTTCTGAGACCGCAAAACATAAATGCAGAGCACCTTTAAAGACTAAGGACTGACTAGACATTGTAATTCATGGTAAAAGAGATCCAGTCAAGTCATACTCAATGTAAACTAACAATAATGAATGCAAATGATAGCAGTGCTCTCCAACTGGTGCTTTTTAATACGAGGATGATGACTCAGCATAAAAGTAAATGGATAGGCCCTTCGCAGAGGGAAGCAGGGATTTGTAGAGGTGCCATAGCTCGGTTTTGAAATAGAGGTGAATAATATTTTGAGCGGTATACTTTCATTGTCAACATAACAACCAAGAGATGGCGATATCTTCCATGCTACACACATTATAGGTGGTTCCCAAACAGAATGGTAAAGTTTATACTCCCCCTTCCACCAACAAGCATCAATCCATGGCTTGCTCGAAACAACGAGTGCCTCCAACTAACAAGAGTCCCAGGGGAGTTTTGTTTGCAATTATTTTGATTTAGTTTGCATAAAGCATGGGACTGGGCATCCCGGTGACCAGCCATTTATCTCGTGAGTGAGGAGCGGAGTCCACTCCTCTTGAGAATAACCTGCCTAACATGGAAGATACAGACAGCCCTAGTTGATACATGAGCTATTCGAGCATACAAAATAGGATATTTATTTGAAGGTTTAGAGTTTGGCACATACAAATTTACTTGGAACGGCAGGTAGATACCGTATATAGGTAGGTATAGTGAACTCATGTGGAATAACTTTGGGGTTTTAAAGGGATTGGATGCACAAACAGTATTCCCGCTTAGTACAGGTGAAGGCTAGCAAAAGACTGGGAAGCGACCAGCTAGAGAGCGACAACAGTCATGAACATGCATTAAAATTAATCAACACCGAATGCAATCATGAGTAGGATATAATCCACCATGAACATAAATATCGTGAAGGCTATGTTGATTTTGTTTCAACTACATGTGTGAACATGCGCCAAGTCAAGTCACTTAAATCATTCAGAGGAGGATACCACCCTATCATACCACATCACAACCATTTTAATAGCATGTTGGCACGCAAGGTAAACCATTATAACTCATAGCTAATCAAGCATGGCACAAGAACTATGATCTCTAGTTGTCATTGCAAACATGTTTTTTCATAATAGGCTGAATCAGAAATGATGAACTAATCATATTTACAAAAACAAAAGAGGTCGAGTTCATACCAGCTTTTCTCATCTCAGTCAATCCATCATATATCGTCATAATTGCCTTTCACTTGCACGACTGAATAGTGTGAATAATAATAATAGTGCATGTGCATTGGACTAAGCTGGAATCTGCAAGCATTCAATAAACAGGAGAAGACAAGGCAATATGGGCTCTTTTGTCAGATCAACAATTATGCATATAAGAGCCACTTCAACAATTTAATCATGGTCTTCTCCTATGGACCCCCAAAGAAAAGAAAAGAAACAAAACTATTTACACGGGAAAGCTCCCAACAAGCAAAATAAGAACAGGAAATATTTTTGGTTTTTCTTTTTAATTACTACCACAAGCATGGAAAGTATACTAATTAAAAGCTACAACTATTTTTTGGTTTTTCTTAAGGTTTATTAAACACACAAGAAGAAAGCATAAAAAGGAAATTAAACTAGCATGGATGATACAATGAAAAAGTATGAGCACCGACATCTGGCAATGAGTGTGTGAACATAAATGTAATGTCGGTGGGAAATATGTACTCCCCCAAGCTTAGGCTTTTGGCCTAAGTTGGTCTATGGCCACGGCTGGCCTGGCGGATATCCATAGTAATAGTTGGGGTCGTACTGAGATGCAGCGGCTATCACCTCCTGAGCTGCAGCGTGGCGATGAGCGGCCTCCGCTCTCCTCTCGTACTCATATGCTTCCTCTCTGGTAATAACATATCTTCATTTTGCCTAATGATCAAAGTAGGCAGGAGCAGGGAGAGTAATATGGACAGCTCGGCGTCTGTCAAAGATTAGTCGATACTGGAGAGGTGATTCATTCCTCTTGACAAACTGGTGGTGAACCATAGCATTAAAATCTAAATAAGCAGGAGGCAACTCAATATCATCCTCGCGTATGGCTATACCAAGAAAATTAGCAATGCGGGTTGCATAAATTCCACCAAAGAAATCTCCATTAAATCTATTAAGATGCAACCTACGTGCAACAATGGCTCCCAAATTATAAGATTTATCTCCTAACACGGCACTCCTAAGAATACTGAGGTCAGGAACACACATATGACATGCTTCATATTTACCATTTATGCATCTACCTATGAAGAGAGCAAAATAATGTATAGCAGGAAAATGAATGCTCCCTATGGTAGCTTGTGTTATATCTCTAGATTCCCCCATAGTTATACTAGCAAGAAAATCTGTAAATTCAGATTTGCGAGGATCCCCGATACTACCCCATTGTGGAAGTTTGCAAGAAGTGGTAAAATCCTCTAAGTCCATAGTATAAGAATTTTCATAAAGATCAAACAGGACAGTTGGAGAATTACGTGAAGATGAAAATTCAAACCTCCTCACAAAGGTACTAGTGAGATTGTGATATTGGCTGCACTTCTCTTCCTCGAAGCTCACAAGATCGGCGTTACGCAAATATGTGTTGAATTCTTCCTTAATTCCTGCTCGATCCATAAAGTTTTCAGAAGGCCACTCACAAGGATGCACTGGAGCGTCTCTTGGTGGCTCTTCATCAGCATCACACATTGCAAGCCTGGGTCCTTGCTTCCTTGAAGAACCACCTTGGAACATTTTCCTAAGCATTTTTCTTCCTCTGAAAAAATTCTGATTTTTTTAGTAACTTCAAAATAAAAGTGAACCAAACTCAATAATATTGATAGCAACTACTCCTACAAGTGCCTAGAGCCTATATCAAGCATCAAAACTACTTGGAACCATATAAATTTGACATGCAAGCTCAAGAACATGGTCACCTAGGAAGCACAAATTTGCAATGAATAAAGCACTAGAACAAAAACTAATTGGACCAATGGAGGAGTCACATACCAAGGAACAATCTCCCCAAGCAGTTTTGTGAGAGGTGCTTTGAGCAAGGAGATCGAAAATGGCAGCAAAACGAGCTTGGACTTGGGTTTGAGCTGGTTATTCGTGTTTGGGGGAGGAAGAAGGAGTGTGTGGGTGAAAGGATAAGTGGAGGAGGGCCACCGTGGGCCCACGAGGTAGGGGCGCGCCAAGGGGGTAGGGCGCGCCCTCCACCCTCATGGGCAGGTCGTTGACCCCCCTGTTGTGTTCTCAGTGCCAAATATTCTCAAATATTTCAGAAAAAATCATATTTAAATTTCAGGGCATTTGGAGAACTTTTATTTTTGGGTTATTTTTATATTGCACGGATAATCAGATAACAAACAGAAAAATATGTATTTTTATTTTATTTAATATAAATAACAGAAAGTAAAAGTGGGGTACAGAAGGTTGTGCCTTCTAGTTTCATCCATCTCATGATCATCAAAAGGAAACCACTAACAAGGTTGATCAAGTCTTGTTAGCAAACTCATTCCGAATAACATGGAACCAGAGAAATTTCGAATAACACTATGTTACCTCAACGGGGATATGCACATCCCCAATAATAAGAATATCATATTTCTTCTTGACAATAGGAAGAGGAAATTCAAAACCTCCAAATATAATCGATGGAATTTTTCCAATAGAGTTGGTACTATGAACTTGAGGTTGTTTCCTCGGAAAGTGTACCATGTGCTCATTACCATTAACATGAAAAGTGACATTGCCTTTAGTGCAATCAATAACAACCCATGCAGTATTCAAAAAGGGTCTTCCAAGAATGATAGACATACTATCGTCCTCGGGAATATCAAGAATAACAATGTCCGTTAAAATAGTAACGTTTGCAACTACAACAGGCACATCCTCACAAATACCGACAGGTATAGCAGTTGATTTATCAGCCATTTGCAAAGATATTTCAGTAGGTGTCAACTAATTCAAATCAAGTCTACGATATAAAGAGAGAGGCATAACACTAACACCATCTCCAAGATCACATAAAGCAGTTTTAACATAGTTTCTTTTAATGGAGCATGGTATAGTGGGTACTCCCGGATCTCCAAGTTTCTTTGGTATTCCACCCTTAAAAGTATAATTAGCAAGCATGGTGGAAATTTCAGCTTCCGGTATCTTTCTTTTATTTGTAACAATATCTTTCATGTACTTAGCATAAGGATTCATTTTGAGCATACCAGTTAATCGCATACACAAAAAGATAGGTCTAATCATTTCAGCAAAGTGCTCAAAATCCTCATCATCCTTTTTCTTGGATGGTTTGGGAGGAAAAAACATGGGTTTCTGAACCCAAGGCTCTCTTTCCTTACCATGTTTCCTAGCAACAAAGTCTTTCTTACCATAATGTTGATTCTTTGATTGTGGGTTATCAAGATCAACAGCAGGTTCAATTTCTATATCATTATCATTACTAGGTTGAGCATCATCATGAACATCATTATTAACATTATCACTAGTTTCAGGTTCATTACCAGATTGTGTTTCAGCATCAGAAATAGAAATATCATTTGGATTCTCAGGTGTTTCAGTAATAGGTTCACTAGAAGCATGCAAAGTCCTATCATTTTTCTTTTTCTTCCTATTAGAAGGACTAGGTGCATCTACATTATTTCTCTGAGAATCTTGCTCAATTCTCTTAGGGTGACCTTCAGGATACAGAGGTTCCTAAGTCATTCTACCACCTGTAGTCATAACTCTAACAGTGTTATCATTATTCTTACTATTAATTCATTGAGCAAATCGTTTTGAGCTTTAAGTACTTGTTCTACTTGACTGGTAACCATAGAAGCATGTTTACTAATAAGTTTAAGTTCACCTTTGACATTAGCCATATAATCACCCAAGTGCCCAAGCATATTTGAATTGTATTTCAATTGTCTACCAAAATAAGCATTAAAGTTTTCTTGTTTAACAATGAAATTTTCAAACTCATCTAAGCATTGTCTAGCAGACTTATAACAAGGGATATCACCTTCATCAAATCTATAGAGAGAATTTACCTTTACTACCTGTGCCAGGTTATCAAGACCATGAGTTTCTTCAATAGGTGATGGATCAAGATCATATGTTTCTTCAACGGGCGATAAATTAAGACCATGTATTTCTTCAATAGGAGGTAAATTCTTAACATCTTCAGCTTTAATACATTTTTCTTTCATAGATTTCTTTGCCTCTTGCATATCTTCAGGACTGAGAAATAGAACAACTCTCTTCTTCGGAGTTGGTTTAGGAATAGGCTCAGGAATTGGCTCAGGAAGTGTCCAATTATTTTCATTTGACAACATATTATTCAATAGAATTTCAGCTTCATCCGGTGTTCTTTCCGTGAAAACAGAACCAACACAACTATCCAGGTAATCTCTGGAAGCATCGGTTAGTCCATTATAAAGATATCAAGTATTTCATTTTTCTTGAGAGGATGATCAGGCAAAGCATTAAGTAACTTGAGAAGCCTCCCCCAAGCTTGTGGGAGACTCACTTCTTCAATTTGCACAAAATTATATATATATCCCTTAAAGCAACTTGTTTCTTATGAGCGGGGAAATATTTAGCAGAGAAGTAATAAATCATATCCTGGGGACTACGCACACAACCAGGATCAAGAGAATTAAACCATATCTTAGCATCACCCTTTAACGAGAACGGAAATATTTTAAGGATATAAAAGTAGCGAGTTCTCTCATCATTAGTGAACAGGGTAGCTATATCATTTAATTTAATAAGATGTGCCACAACAGTTTCAGATTCATAGCCATGAAAAGGATCATATTCAACCAAAGTAATTATATCAGGTTCAACAGAGAATTCATAATCCTTATCGGTAACACAGATAGGTGAAGTAGCAAAAGCAGGGTCAGGTTTCATTCTAGCATTTAGAGATTGCTGATTCCATTTAGCTAATAACCTCTTAAGTTCGTATCTATCTTTGCAAGCTAAAATAGCTAAAGAAGCTTCTTTATCAAAAACATAACCCTCAGGAATAACAGGCAAGTCTTCATCATCAATTTCATCAGTATTATCAGATTCAATATTTTCAATCTCGCTAGCCCTAGCAAGTTGTTCATCAAGAAGTTCACCAAGTGGCACAGTAGTATCAAGCATAGAAGTAGTTTCATCATAAGTATCATGTATAGCAGAAGTGGCATCATCAATAACATGCGACATATCAGAACGAATAGCGGAAGCAGGTTTAGGTGTCGCAAGCTTACTCAAAACAGAAGGTGAATCAAGTGCGGAGCTAGATGGCAGTTCCTTACCTCCCCTCGTAGTTGAGGGATAAATCTTGGTTCTTGGATCTTTCAAGTTCTTCATAATGATAAGCAGATATAAATCCCAAGTGACTCAAAGAATAGAGCTATGCTTCCCGGCAACGGCGCCAGAAAATAGTCTTGATAACCCACAAGTATAGGGGATCGCAACAGTTTTCGAGGGTAAAGTATTCAACCCAAATTTATTGATTCGACACAAGGGGAGCCAAAGAGTACTCTCAAGTATTAGTAGTTGAGTTTTCAATTCAACCACTCCTGGAAACTTAGTATCTGCAGCAAAGTGCTTAGTATCAAAGTAATATGATAGTAGTGGTAACGGTAGCAAAAGGTAACAATAGTAAAAGTAATGTTTTTGGTATTTTGTAGTGTTGATAGCAATAGCAACGGGAAAGTAAATAAGTGAAGAACAATACATGGAAAGCTCATAGGCAATGGATCAGTGATTGAGAATTATGTCGGATGCGATTCATCATGTAACAGTCATAACCTAGGGTGACATAGAACTAGCTCGAGTTCATTGATGTAATGTAGGCATGTATTCCGAATATAGTCATACGTGCTTATGGAAAAGAACTAGCATGACATCTTTTGTCCTACCCTCCCGTGGCAGCGGGGTCCTTACGGAAACTAAGGGATATTAAGGCCTCCTTTTAATAGAGTACCGGAACAAAGCATTAACACATAGTGAATACATGAACTCCTCAAACTACGGTCATCACCGGTAAGTATCCCGATTATTGTCACTTCGGGGTTAACGGATCATAACACATAATAGGTGACTATAGACTTGCAAGATAGGATGAACAACACTCATATATTGATGAAAACATAATAGGTTCAGAACTGAAATCATGGCACTCGGGCCCTAGTGACAAGCATTAAGCATAGCAAAGTCATAGCAACATCAATCTCAGAACATAGTGGATACTAGGGATCAAACCCTAACAAAACTAACTCAATTACATGATAGATCCCATCCAACCCATCATCTTCCAGCAAGCCTATGATGGAATCACTCACGCACGGTGGTGAGCATCATGAAATTGGTGATGGAGGATGGTTGATGATGATGATGGCGATGGGTTCCCCTCTCCGGAGCCCCGAACGGACTCCAGATCAGCCCTCCCGAGAGGTTTTAGGGCTTGGCAGCGGCTCTATATCGTAAAACGTGATGAATTCTTCTCTCTTATTTTTTTCTCCCCGAAACACAATATATAGAGTTGGAGTTGGAGTCGGAGGAGCTCCAGGGGGCCCACGAGGTAGGGGGCGCGCCCCCACCCTCGTGGACAGGTGGTGGGTCCCCTAGCCTTCATCTTTTGCAGGTATTTTTTATATTTTCCAAAGAGTTGCTCCGTGAAGTTTCAGGTCATTCCGAGAACGTTTCTTTCTGCACATAAATAACACCATGGTAATTCTGCTAAAAACAGCGTCAGTCCAGGTTAGTTCCATTCAAATCATGCAAGTTAGAGTCCAAAACAAGGGCAAAACTGTTTGGAAAAGTAGATACGACGGAGACGTATCAGTGCCCACCTCGGTGGCCTTCCGCACCCCCTCTTTGCCATATAAAATCCCAAATATTCCAAAAACCCTCGAGGTTAACCTAGATCAGAAGTTCCACTGCCGCAAGGCTCTGTAGCCACGAAAAACCAATCTAGACCCTGTTCTGGCACTCCGTTGGAGGGAGAAATCATCACCGGTGGCCATCTTCATCATCCCGGTGGCCACCATGATGAGGAGGGAGTAGTCCACTCTCGGGGCTGAGGGTTTGTACAAGTAGCTATGTGTATAGTCCCACTCTCTCGTGTTCTTGAGATGTCACGATCTTGATGTATCGCGAGCTTTGTTAATATAGTCGGATCATATGGTGTTTTCCCCTCTCTATCTTGTTATTGAGTTTTCCCTTTGAGATTTCCTTTTATCAGAGTGAATACTTCTATGGATTTGAGAACACTTGATGTATGTCTTGCTATGAATACCCGTGGTGACAATGGGGTATCATATTGATTCACTTGATGTGTGTTTTGGCACTCAGATCGCGGATTCTTGAGGTGGCATTGGGGTAATCTATGCATAGGGGTTGATGCACGTTCTCGTCTTTGTTTCACCGGTAGAAATCTTGGGGCACTCTTTGAAGTTCTTTGCATTGGATTGAGTATTATGAATCTGAAATTATTTGGTGTTATCTTAGTACGAACTCTTGATAGATCGATTGGAAAGGATAACTTGGTGTTATTTTAGTATGAACTCTGGATAGATCGATCGGGAAGGACAACTTGGTGTTATTTTAGTATGAACTCTTGGATAGATTGATCGGAAAGAATAGCTTCGAGGTGGTTTCGTACCCTACCAACAATTTCTTCTTATGTTCTCCGCTAGATAGGAACTTTGGAGTGATTCTTCATCGCATGTCGAGGGATGGTTATATGATCCAATTATATTAGCACCGTTGAGAGATTGCACTAGCGGAAGTACGGACCCTAGGCCTCATTTTCAAGCATTGCAATACCGTTTGTGCTCACTTTTGTTACTTGCTACCTTGCTGTTTTTTATTGTTCCTATCACAAAAATCAATATCTGGTATCATTACTACGCTTTTATTACCATCTCTTCGCCGAACTAGTGCACCTATACAAATTCCCATTGTATTTGGTGTGTTGGGGACACAAGGGACTTTTTATTATTTGGTTGCAGGGTTGTTTGAGAGAGACCATCTTCATCCTACACCTCCCACGGATTGATAAACCTTAGGTCATCCACTTGAGAGAAAATTGCTACTGTCCTACAAAACTCTACGCTTGGAGGCCCAACACAAGTCTACAAGAACAAGTTGTGTAGTAGACATCACCAACTGATTCAACCAGGCCCTGGCTGATCCTTCAAGCATCAAGGGGAGGTGCTTCATGGATACATCATCATTGCCTCCACCAATCTGCACTGCCACTCGGTAATCCTCCAGCCATGTGTCTGGCTTCGACTCACCAGTGAACTTGCTCACACCAGCAGCCAATCTAAAGTTGGGAAGGATCTCAGGCTCGGATGGCTCTACTGAAACATTTAGGCCTAGAAACGAATGCTCTATTCCAAGTCGGACGATCTTTGTCCTATCCTTCTTTGTTTGCTCTACCTCTGTCAACCAAGCCTTCTACGAGGACTGACCTCACATCGAATCCACGCTCTCTTGGGTTGATCAGAATTCTCCGCTCATCACCATACGGGCGCCTCTCATCATACCACCGGGGCGCGTACGACCAACCTCTCGCAGGAGGTGTAAGCACTCGGTGGTAGTCATCATGGTGGTATCGAGGATCAAACGGTTTGTGGCCTCGTCCAAGATACTGGTCCTGGTGATAACCACGGTGTTCATGCTGTGGAGGCGGCCTTGGACTATGTGCCGACTGAACTGTGTCCGCCACCACAGACCTACTATGAATCATGTTGCACGACTGGGAAACAGCTGAGTTCTGCTCCCCCCGACCGCTCTGAGCAGTGCTCGAATTTGCTGCAAACCTCTACCAGCTTCCGAACAGGGCGGCTGAATTGAATCTGATATACGTGTAGCTGCTACAACATTATGGATCGGGGTACGATATACCTAACAATCTTCCTGAGGTTCAGTCAAAAACAGCTATCACGGCCGGCAACTGGAACCTGGAATCTGTTGGCGGGCACGATCGTCGAGTGCTTGCTGAAGATTCTCCAGACGCTATGCTCAACCAAGGTGGCTAAGCGCGCAGCCTCCAAGGCTCGAGCCTCGCAGGTCTCCCCAACGATGGGGGTCTGGAGGGCCTGGACGTTGCGGCGATGCAGATCTTCCCGCTGCTCTGCAGTGAGGGCTTGGGGGTAGTATTCGTCATGATCACGCGACGGGCCGCCACTGACGACATAGCTGCCGCCGCCACAACGGAATCCGGGCGGGCTGTTCTGGGAGTCGACCATGAGGACTTCTGCCGCGGGATCATTACTCTCGCACTCGAAAAGTGTATCCGAATGACCAGTCGGCAGATCGAACAACGGGCTCAATTGCTGCGACTTGAGGTGATGCGGAGCATCCCAAGGTCATCCCCATGGATCTACCATCGTCTCACCAAGTGCCCAGCGGACCCATGACACGAGCCCATGCAAGAGCTCTCGAAACCAAGGTGACATCTCTCCTCTCACAAGTTCACTTCGATGCACATGTGACATGGCTACTACCTCAAATGGAGACATTATGCATACTCAGGTATCAAGGAGTTAGCCATGAAGAAAGTAAGGAGCAAGGAGAATCAGAAGGGGGAGATGGACGTGAAGAAGAAGAGCTGCGGAAAAAGCTATAGGCTCCGGACGACCGGCCCATCCCGGACGTCTGGCCCCTGAAGGTCACACTAGCCAAAGGAAACCAGGCTAGCGCATGCTACAACGGCCGAACGTCCGACCTGGACCAGACGTCCGACACCTCCCAGGCTTCGGACGACCGAGCACCTCCGGACGACCGACATCGCGCCAACAGAACGGAATCTACGGAAATCCAAGGAAGACCGGACGACCGGACGCCTACGGACGTCCGATGCCGTGGCAACAGAACCTAAATCACGGACATCCGAAGATCTATGGACGTCCCGACACCCGCGAGCCTCCGGACGACCAGCGCCTCACGGACGTCCGGACCCTGGTTGCGTCCAGTTTTGAGCCGAAGCCCATGTATCCCTCCACTTCGCCCCTCTTTTGCACTAAGACTATAAGTAGACCCGTCCCTCCT
This sequence comes from Triticum dicoccoides, assembly GCF_002162155.2. Taxonomy (NCBI): domain Eukaryota; kingdom Viridiplantae; phylum Streptophyta; class Magnoliopsida; order Poales; family Poaceae; genus Triticum; species Triticum dicoccoides. Next base: position 212,051,686 of record NC_041388.1, read on the forward strand.
CCTAGTTAGGGTTAGCATTGGTTTAGCTCATACCTTACATAGAGCTTTGCTCACCCACATCGGATCTACTCCACGAGAGAGACCGCGGCCCCTATTCGGAGAAGATCCCTTTGGATTCAAGACCTCCTTGCGGAAAAGACCATCAAGACCTCCTCACGGAGAAGACCCATTACCTTTGTATCGTCCTTAGTTGACTGTGGATCGTGTGATCTCTTATGTACTCGAGGATCTAGTATATGTGTGACTATTCTTGTTGGTTTAGTGATTCTCTCATGTTTCCCCTCGTGTTTTCCCTCGTGTTCTCCGTGTTCATCGTGGCATTCGCTCCTTTCGTGAAAGATCGGCCCCTAGGGTTCCTACCCTACATCATCTTGGTATCTAGAGCCACGTTGATCACGATTTCGGAGCCTCCCAGTTGTGTTTCTAGCCTTGTTTTTGTTGATTTTGTCCCTAATTCGAAAATTCCCCACAAAAATAGCCCCAATTTTTTTGTGATTTGTTGATGTGATGAAATTTTGTTGGATTTGATCCATGGATTTGCTTTGCCTTGAGTGGATCTAGCTTTTTCCCCCTTTCCCCACCTTTCCATCCACAAAATCGCCCGGATCTGACCATTTTCACCTCATCCACCACGTCCACGAGTTGTTCATCACGTGCCCAAAAATCGCGCAGGCGTCGGACGTCCGACCGCCTCCGGACGTCCGACCACCGGACGACCGTAAACCCCTGGACGTCCGTAAAACCCTGACGAAACTTAATTTTCTTTAGTGTGGCCACCTCCACCGCCCCACTTCCGCATACGCACTGCCACCACCTATACACCATCACCACTTCCGCATACCACCACCATTGCTTACCCGTTTCGCACTCCGACACGTTTTGCCTCTTCGAGCTTTGAGAATTTGAGTTGCGGTTCCGTGCCCTATTGTGTTTTGGCTATTTAGGTACTGTTCGACATCAACATCACCAACGCTCATCTTCGCCACGGATGCATCATCAACAACGACCACCTCGACTACATCTTGGTATTCATGCCACCCATTTGATCATTGTTCCGTTCTTGCTTCCGGACGAGGAACCGAAGCAATGGTAACCTCATCTTGGTATTGGATACATCATTCTTGCCATTACATTGATAGCCATCATAGCCTTACTCCGTTGCGTCGCTTACCCATCGAGACTAGCTTTTGAGTATTGCCGGCAACGAGACTTGTGCACATTAGTGATCATACTTCCCATAGCATACATACATCATTGGTACATATCTTGGTATCATCTCTTGTGTCACAAAGTTGTCATCGCATACACAATTGCTATCTTGGTTCGTGAAGCATTGCATGAGAAAAGAGCTCAAACAACAAAGAGCCAAACAAGCTTTTAAGCAAACGGGAAAGATAAGCAAAGAGCTTTTAAGCAAGAACCATAGCATCATACAACATTAAGATTGTCATATTAGATCATCTTGGATCATAGCATCGAAACACCATACATAGAGCATACTTGGGATAGAAGTCGTTGCATTTTTGCTTAGTAGGTTGTGCACAAGTCTTCGTATCCTCCTATTGTGCAATCCTGCTAGCGTCTCTCTAGTGTTGTGCAACAAGAGCATTTTCATGGATTCCACATTTTGGCTCATCCTTGGTTGCACGACCCCACTTATCTCTTTGCGTGTGTGTTTCTGTGTACCTTATATTGCTTGGTCTACTTTTTGCATTGCAAACTTGTGAATCTTTTCCAACATTATTGAAGCTCACTAACAATTGCATCAAATTTTGTGCCACCATCCTAACCAAGCTCCACCATAAGCTTCTACTTGTGTAGGTGTGAGAAAACGACAAGAATTGGTACCAATTGTGCTATTTCCTTTTCCACATTGGAGTGATCATTGATCCACCTTCAACTTCGGTCAAGGTACATTTGGTATACGTTCTTCTCTTTCTCCCACTCACATATTTCTCTTGAAATGATGGATAGGCCAAGTACTTATACCAACCCACTCTTCATCGGACAAGACGACGACATGAACCCCTACGTCACAAAGAGCCACCTCTTTGGTCCACAACGTGCTTTGCATCAAGAGCAACAAGCGATGAGTGAACGCATCGACAACCTCGCCACCGACTTGTGAATCTCCGAGCAACGTACAAGGATTACTTCGACCACAAGCTCGACGATCACAAGCAAGAGAACGATGCAAGAATGGACAAGATTCGTGCTTTGTTGCTCAACAGCTCTTCTTCCACTTCGTCCTCTTCAAGAAGGAGCCGTTCAAGTCGCCACTCCGACTTCACCCTCTCCGGCTCAAGTACACCGACTTCGAATACTCTTCGATGTGCCGCGCGCAATGATCGTCAAGAGAACCTCAATCCTCTACGCGACACCGACTCTCAAGAGCACCGACATCGTCAAAACCAAGCTACCTTGCACAAGCACGAGAACGACAACGCCAACACGAAGAGGAAGAGCGAGTGCATCTACACCAAGAAGTACAAGATACCGAGGCACAACGTCAAGAGCAACAATTACGAGATGCTCAAGCACTTGAGGCGCAACAAGCCCTCAGAGAATCAAGTCGAGACGTAGCCAACCGAGGTCGACAAGCTCGTGAACATGAAGAATCACTTCGCGAAGAAGCTCACGAACGACGATATCAAGCTCGCGTGCAACGTCAAGTTTGACAAGTTCCTCCACAAGCTCTCCAAGAACATCAAGTTCACCAAGAGCATGAAGACAATGGAAATCCTCCATGACAAGACCAACATGAGGTCGACAACCCTCCTCACCAAGAGCAACACGAGTTTGACAATCGTCAACAACATGAGCGTCATCATCCCCGACCCCAACACAATGAAGAGTAACGATACGGCAAGCTAAAGTTCACCATGCCCAAGTTTTCTGGAACCAATGATCCCAAAGAATACCTTTCATGGGCATTGAAGGTCGACAAAATCTTTCGTTTGCACAACTACAACGAAGAGAAGAAGATCGCGATGGCATCCCTTGAGTTCCAAGACTATGTCCTCATTTGGTGGGAACAAGTCATCGAGCGTCGTGAGGCAAGAGGTGAACCACCCATCACTACTTGGGCGCAAATGAAGGATGTCATGAGAGCATGCTTCGTGCCTACCTACTACAACCGCGACCTCTTCAAAAAACTTCAACTACTCAAGCAAGGAACTAAGAGCGTTGAAGAGTACTACAAGGAAATGGAGATTGCCATGATACGAGCCAACGTCACGGAAGATGATGAGCAAACTATGGCACGTTTCTTGAATGGACTCAACCATCCTATCAAGAAGATCGCCGACTTCCAACCATACTCGAACCTCATCGAGCTAGTGCATCAAGCTACCAAAGCGGAACATCAAGTGCAAGACGATTACAAGTATGCCAAGTTCTTATCCAAGTCATACGGCTTCTCCAACACCCAAGCTTCAACGACTCGAACACCGTCTACCAAGCCTTCTACAAGCAACGTCGACAAGTCGAGTCACAAGAAAGATTCGTCAACCCCAAGTCATCCTCCTACAACGAGCAACTTCAAGCCGAGAGCTTCATCATCATCTACTCCAACGGATGAGACCGTCAAGATGAGTTCCTTCAAATGCTTCACATGCGGAGGCCGAGGCCACAAGTCCTATGAGTGCACCAACAAGCGGACCATGATCCTCAACGACGACGGCACTTATGACTCAATGAGTGAAGGAGAAATGGAAGCCCTTGAACAAGTGGCCATACACCGGCAAGTGAACGAAGAAGACATGGAACAAGTCTTTTGCGATGAAGATTAAAGTCCCGCTCTAGTTGTCTCCAGGGTCTTGACTCTTCAACATCACCAAGAAGAAGACCAAAGATGCCATATCTTTCATACCAAGGCCAGCATCAATGGACGGTCCGTTAAGGTCATCATCGATGGAGGAAGTTGTCATAACCTCGCAAGTGAAGAACTTTGCCCCAAGCTCCAATTTCCCAAGACGAAGAATCCACACCCCTACAAAGTTCAATGGCTTAGAAACTCCGGCACTATCCAAGTCGAGCATCAAGTACAAGTCTCCTTCAAAATTGGCGCCTACGAAGACACTTTGGAATGTGATGTCATTCCAATGACCGTTTGCCAGCTTCTTCTTGGACGCCCATGGCAATTTGATAGAGGTGTCATCCACAACGGCCGAATGAACCACTACATCTTCAAGATGAAAGGAAAGGAGTACGTACTTCGCCCTATCTCTCCAAGCCAAGTGATCACCGACAAGCAAGCCACCCATCATGGAGAGAATAGTGAGAGAGCGAACCACCCAAAAGAGAGTGAGCGCCACAAGCACAAATCGAGTGCCTCCATGATGAGCGACAAGAAGAACTTAGTTCTATTTGCCACCAAAAGTGAGATAAGAGGAGTGTGTGAGAACCCATCTACTGTCCTACACTTTGTCCTTTTGTGCAAGGACGATGCACCAAACGCTTACACCTCTCATGCTCTACCTTTAGTGTTGTCTTCTCTTTTGCAGGAATTCCATGATGTTTCCCTGAAGAGCTACCTCCGGGACTACCTCCGCTACGAGGCATCGAGCACCGCATCGACCTCATCCCTGGAGCACCTCTTCCGAACAAAGCTCCTTACCGCGTCAACCCCACAGAGACCAAAGAAATACAAAGGCAAGTAAATCATCTCATAGACCATGGACATGTGCGTGAAAGTTTGAGTCCTTGTGCCGTTCCGGTCATTCTTGTGCCAAAACGAGACGGTAGCTTTCGCATGTGCTCCGATTGTAGACCTACCAATGCTATCACCGTTCGCTATAGGTATCCCATTCCACGCCTTGATGATATGCTTGATGAACTTAGTGGTGCCACTATATTTTCTAAAATTGATCTTAAAAGTGGTTACTATCAAATCCGCATACAAGAGGGTGATGAATGGAAAACCGCTTTCAAAACAAAGTTTGGTTTGTATGAATGGTTAGTAATGCCTATGGGTTTATCGGAAGCACCGGGTAATTTCATGCGTCTTATGAATCATGTATTTCGCCCTTACATTAGTGAGTTTGGTGTGGTCTACTTCGATGATATCCTTGTTTATAGCAAATCTCTTAAAGATCATGTCACCTATGTTCGAACCGTTTTGCAAACTCTTCGAAAAGAGCGTCTCTATGCTAACATGGAAAAATGCCTTTTTGGCGTTGATAAGCTCGTTTTCTTGGGTTTTGTTGTTTCCTCTAAGGGTGTTCATGTTGATGACTCTAAGATCAATGCTATTAAAACTTGGCCACAACCAACCAACTTGCATCAAGTGCGTAGCTTCCTTGGTTTAGCCGGTTTCTACCGTAGATTTGTGAAGAACTTTAGCACCATTGCCTCACCTTTGTATGCTTTGAGCAAGAAAAATGTGCCTTTTGTTTGGGGACCATCCCAAGATACCGCATTCAATGAGCTTAAGAATTTGCTTACTCATGCTCCTGTGCTTGCATTACCCAACTTTGACAAACCCTTTGAGATTCATTGTGATGCTAGTGGTAATGGCATAGGAGGTGTGTTAACGCAAGAGAAGCGTCCCATAGCTTACTTTAGTGAGAAACTTTCTGGAGCGCAACTCAATTATCCCATCTATGACAAAGAGTTATATGCTTTAGTGCGAGTTTTGCATGAATGGGAACATTACCTTCGCCCTCATGAATTCATCATTCATACCGATCAAGAAACGCTCAAGTGCCTTAAGGGTCAAACCAAGTTGAACAAGCATCATGCTAAATGGAGTGAATTCATTGATTATTTTCCTTATGTCATCAAGTACATCAAAGGTAAGGAAAATGTTGTGGCGGACGCTCTTTCCCGCATATGCATGCTTGTTACTCAACTTGAATTGGATGTCATTAGCTTTGAGCACATAAAAGACTTGTATGAGCATGATCCTATTTTTTCTACTCCTTATGCCAAATGTTTGACGCATACCTCTTGGGAACGCTATTACATCAAAGATGGATATCTTATAGAGCTAACAAGCTTTGCATCCCCGAGTCTTCTCTTCGTTTGTTGCTTTTGCAGGAATCTCATGGAGGAGGTCTAATGGGACATTTTGGACGCGATAAGATTTTCGCTACGCTCTCCAAGAACTACTATTGGCCCAAGATGTTTCGCGACGTCAACTGATGAAGCTATGTACCTAGGGTAGGGGCATGGACCTGTACTAAGAGCCCTACCCAAGGACATCCCTGGAAGAAGTCACCTTTCAATCGACTTGAAGGTATCCCACTTGACGGATTCAAGACACTCGACCAGGGAGCTACCACTCGACTACGAAGCCAATCACTCGACTGACAGGAGATCTAAAGTCACTCCGCAAGCAAACGGTCGGCCATTAAATAGTCTTTATGGTCATCATAGCACTTTATTGGGGACGTTACCAGTAACGCCCAGTCTTAATGTATTTTAACCCTGCATTACTGAGGACCGGAGGGGTCTGGCGAACTCTATATAAGCCACCCCCCTCCTCAGTAGCAGGGGTGGGCACCCCTGTAATTCATACACACATAATCCAGTCGACCGCCTCCGGGCACCGAGACGTAGGGCTGTTACTTCCTCCGCGAAGGGCCTGAACTCGTACATCCTGGTGTATTTACAACTTCTCCATAGCTGAGATCTAGCCTCTCCATACATACCCCCCTACCTCACTGTCAGAGTTAGAACCACGACAGTTGGCGCCCACCGTGGGGCAGGAGTCTTAGCGCCTAGTTGGAGAAGTTGCGATTTTTCCGATCCCTTTGATCATGTTTTCATGCGGAGATTTGGTGGAGGGCCGCGAGATCCATCTCGGCGCACTCACGTTCATCGTCAACAACTCCGCTTGGCTTCAGGAGGCTCCACTCGACATCGACGCCCTCCCCGTCCGCGGTGCGACGCACTTCCGCGCATGTGTTCGTGGCGTCCTCCTGCGGCAGCCGTCGACCCAGTATCGGTCGGCTCCCGTGTCATCTTCCCGCCCTGTCTCCCACCGGAGCAAGCGCTCCGGCCGGTCGAGACTTCAGAGGTGGGTGAGTCATGCCATGCCCCGCCAGTCGGCAGCCCCACAAGTCGCGGCAATCGAGCCCGACGAATCCCTCTACGGCCTGTTCGACCTGTTGACTGGCTCCGCGGAGACCACATCCGAGTGCGACAGCAGCGACCCGGCGGCTGAGGTTCTGGCGGTCGATGGAACACACAGTCCTCCCGGTTTCCCTCGCGCCGATGGAGGCGCGGGTGGAGGCGACCCGTCGCATCCCCACGATGAGTATCTCCCCGAACCTCTCACGTCGTTGTAGCGAGAGGAGCTTCGCCGCCGGAACATGGATGCACTCCACACTCCTATCGTCGGAGAAACCCCCGAGGCCCGGGCCTTGGAGGACGCGCGCTTGGCTAACTTGGCCGAGCGCACTCGACTGGAGAATCTCCAGCGAATACTCGACGAGCAAGCGCGTCAGCGAGCTCCCGAGTCCAGTCGACGTCAGCTCTTCCCGCCTACGCAGGTATATCGAACCCCAGTTCAGAATTTGGCAGCCGCGGCCCGTATAGCAGAATCGATTCAGCCCTCCCAGTCGGAGGCTGGCAGGGGCTTGTTGCAAATCAGAGCGTTGCTCCGGGCAGCGGGAAACCAGAATTCCGCTGTTTCTCAGTCGCGGAATAGGATCCACAGTCGATCCGTTGCAACGGATACAGTCCAGTCGGCTCACAGCCCAAGATCGCCCCCGAGGCGTGAGGGACGCAGAGAACAGCACGATCAGTACAGAAGAAATGAGCAGTATGATCACCGGTTCGATCGACGTCGAGTGCCAACCCCTCCCCCGAGGAGTGGGTCATATGCGCCTCGACAGCAGGATGACAGACACCCTCATAGTGTTGGGCGGAGAGTTCCAGTCGACCCCATGGACCCAGGCTTTGATGCGAGATCCATCCTCGTTCAGGGTCTGGTTGACAGGAACAGAGCTCACCGAGAAGGCCACGACAGGGATGCGCCTGCCAGCAGCAGAGTACGTGTTTCGGGGCCAGAGTGTTTCAGTCGAGCCATCAGGGCCGCAGTGATTCCTCCCAACTTCCGGTTGGCGACTGGAGTCAGCAAGTTCACCGGCGAGTCTAAGCCTAACACTTGGCGACTACCGGGTGGCTGTCCAGATTGGTGGCGGCAATGATGAGGTGGCTATGAAGCATTTGCCTCTCCTGTTAGAGGGCTCAGCCAGAGCGTGGCTGAATCAGTTAGCACCCAGCAGCATCTACACTTGGGAGGATCTCTCTCGAGTGTTTGTCACGACCTTTGAAGGAACATGCAAGCGACCGGCAGGCCTTACAGAATTGCGGTCTTGCATGCAGAAACCGAGTGAAACTCTAAGGGATTACATCCAGAGGTGGATCACTTTGCATCACACAGTTGAGAATGTACCAGATCACCAAGCAGTTTGTGCCTTTAAAGAAGGCATCAAGAACAGAGAGTTGAACCTAAAGTTCGGTCGGACCGAAGAAATGTCTCTGAATCGGATGATGGAAATTGCCGCCAAATACGCTAACGGAGAAGATGAAGATCGACTCCGGAGTGGCAAGCAGAAAGCAGTCGCCCAGGAAACCGGAGGCAATTCCAGTCGGAAGCAGAAGCGGAAGGCCGAGCCAGCCGCTCCTGCGGAGGCCCTGGCCGTAACCCAGGGAAAATTCAAGGGAAAACCCAAGGGGCCCTGGAACCCCAAGAAAGTCAAGGATCAAGATGGAAATGATGTTTTGGATCTGCCGTGTCACATCCACACCAAGAAAGATGAAGAGAGTAATCTTATTTACCCAAAGCATACCACTTGACAGTGTCGGCTCCTGATCCAGCAGTTTCAGAGCAAGCAGTCCAAAGACAAGGAAAAAGAGTCAGATAGAGTTGAGGACAAAGAAGATAGTGACGATGGATACCCCCAAGTCAATTCCACCTTGATGATTTTTGCTGATGTCAAAAGCAAAAGTCGACTGAAAGTCATTAACCGTGAAGTGAATATGGTTGCCCCGGCAACACCCAGCTACCTGAAGTGGTCTCAGAGTGCCATCACGTTCGACCAGTCCGATCACCCTGCGCACATTGCCACCCCCGGGAGGCAAGCTCTGGTGGTCGATCCAGTTGTCGAAGGCACTCGACTGACCAAAGTCCTGATGGATGGTGGCAGCGGCCTGAACATACTGTATGCAGAAACGTTGAAAGAGATGGGCATTCCGATGTCCAGGCTCAGTGCCAGCAACATGAGTTTCCATGGAGTCATTCCTGGAAAGAAAGCCGAGTCACTCGGCCAGATTGCTCTCGATGTGGTTTTCGGTGATTCAAAGAATTACCGCAAGGAAAAGTTGACATTTGAGGTTGTGGACTTCCAAAGTGCTTATCATGCTATTCTGGTGTTGGAAATATGCCCTAGAGGCAATAATAAATTGATTATTATTATTTTTCCTTGTTCATGATAATCGTTTATTATCCATGCTAGAATTGTATTGATAGGAAACTCAGATACATGTGTGGATACATAGACAACACCATGTCCCTAGTAAGCCTCTAGTTGACTAGCTCGTTGATCAATAGATGGTTACGGTTTCCTGACCATGGACATTGGATGTTGTTGATAACAGGATCACATCATTAGGAGAATGATGTGATGGACAAGACCCAATCCTAAGCATAGCACTAGATCGTGTAGTTTGTATGCTAAAGCTTTTCTAATGTCAAGTATCATTTCCTTAGACCATGAGATTGTGCAACTCCCGGATACCGTAGGAGTGCTTTGGGTGTGCCAAACGTCACAACGTAACTGGGTGGCTATAAAGGTACACTACGGGTATCTCCAAAAGTGTATGTTGGGTTGGCACGAATTGAGACTGGGATTTGTCACTCCGTGTGACGGAGAGGTATCTCTGGGCCCACTCGGTAGGACATCATCATAATGTGCACAATGTGACCAAGGAGTTGATCACGGGATGATGTGTTACGGAACGAGTAAAGAGACTTGCCGGTAACGAGATTGAACAAGGTATCGGGATACCGACGATCGAATCTCGGGCAAGTATCGTACCGATAGACAAAGGGAATTGTATACGGGATTGATTAAGTCCTTGACATCGTGGTTCATCCGATGACATCATCGTGGAACATGTGGGAGCCAACATGGGTATCCAGATCCCGCTGTTGGTTATTGACCGGAGAACGTCTCGATCATGTCTGCATGTCTCCCGAACCCGTAGGGTCTACACACTTAAGGTTCGATGACGCTAGGGTTATAAAGGAAGTTTTTATGTGGTTACCGAATGTTGTTCGGAGTCCCGGATGAGATCCTGGACGTCACGAGGAGTTCCGGAATGGTCCGGAGGTAAAGATTTATATATGGGAAGTCCTGTTTTGGTCACCGGACAAGTTTCGGGGTCACCGGTATTGTACCGGGACCACCGGAAGGGTCCCGGGGGTCCACCGGGTGGGGCCACCTGCCCCGGGGGGGCACATGGGCTGTAAGGGGGTGCTCCTTGGCCTATATGGGCCAAGGGCACCAGCCCCAAGAGGCCCATGCGCCAAAGGATAAGGAAAGGAAGAGTCCTAAAGGGGGAAGGCACCTCCGAGGTGCCTTGGGGAGGAGGGACTCCTCCTAGCCGCACCCTTCCTTGGAGGAAGGGCCAAGGCTGCGCCTCCCCCCCTCTCCCTTGCCCCTATATATATGTGGGGGGTGGGAGGGCAGCCATACCAATGTTCTGGTGCAGCCCTCCCCTTCTCCCAAGTCCTTCTCCTCTCCCGTGGTGCTTGGCGAAGCCTGCAGGATTGCCATGCTCCTCCACCACCACCACGCCGTTGTGTTGCTGCTGGATGGAGTCTTCCTCAACCTCTCCCTCTCTCCTTGCTGGATCAAGGCATGGGAGACGTCACCGGGCTGTACGTGTGTTGAACGCAGAGGTGCCGTGCGTTTGGCACTTGGTCATCGGTGATTTGGATCACGACGAGTACGACTCCATCAACCCCGTTCACTTGAACACTTCCGCTTAGCGATCTACAAGGGTATGTAGATGCACTCTCCTTCCCCTCGTTGCTGGTCTCTCCATAGATAGATCTTGGTGATACGTAAGAAAATTTTGAATTTCTGCTATGTTCCCCAACGGTGGCATCATGAGCTAGGTCTATGCGTAGTTTCTATGCACGAGTAGAACACAAAGTAGTTGTGGGCGTTGATTTTGTTCAATATGCTTACCGTTACTAGTCTTATCTTGATTCGGCGGCATCGTGGGATGAAGCGGCCCGGACCGACCTTACACGTACTCTTACGTGAGACTGGTTCCACCGAACATGCACTAGTTGCATAAGGTGGCTGGCGGGTGTCTGTCTCTCACACTTTAGTCGGATCGGATTCGATGAAAAGGGTCCTTATGAAGGGTAAATAGCAATTGGCATATCACGTTGTGGTTTTGCGTAGGTAAGAAATGTTCTTGCTAGAAACCCATAGCAGCCACGTAAAACATGTAACAACAATTAGAGGACATCTAACTTGTTTTTGCAGGGTATGCTATGTGATGTGATATGGCCAAAGGATGTGATGAATGATATATGTGATGTATGAGATTGATCATGTTCTTGTAATAGGAATCACGACTTGCATGTCGATGAGTATGACAACCGGCAGGAGCCATAGGAGTTGTCTTAATTTATTTATGACCTGCGTGTCAACATAAATGTCATGTAATTACTTTACTTTATTGCTAACCGTTAGCTGTAGTAGTAGAAGTAATAGTTGGCGAGACAACTTCATGGAGACACAATGATGGAGATCATGATGATGGAGATCATGGTGTCATGCCGGTGACGATGATGATCATGGAGCCCCGAAGATGGAGATCAAAAGGAGCAATATGATATTGGCCATATCATGTGACTATTTGATTGCATGTGATGTTTATCATGTTTATGCATCTTGTTTGCTTAGAACAACGGTAGTAAATAAGATGATCCCTCATTAAAAATTTCAAGAAGGTGTTCCCCCTAACTGTGCACCGTTGCGACAGTTCATTGTTTCAAAGCACCACGTGATGATCGGGTGTTTGATTCCAACGTTCACATACAACGGGTGTAAGACAGATTTACACATGCAAACACTTAGGTTGACTTGACGAGCCTAGCATGTGTACAGACATGGCCTCGGAACACAGAAGACCGAAAGGTCGAGCATGAGTCGTATGGTAGATACGATCAGCATGAAGATGTTCACCGATGTTGACTAGTCCGTCTCACGTGATGATCGGACACGGCCTAGTTGACTCGGATCATGTAATCACTTAGATGACTAGAGGGATGTCTATCTGAGTGGGAGTTCATAAAATGAACTTAATTATCCTGAACATAGTCAAAAGGATTTTGCAAATTATGTCGTAGCTCGCGCTTCAGTTCTACTGTTTAGTTATGTTCCTAGAGAAAATTTAGTTGAAAGTTGATAGTAGCAATTATGTGGACTAGGTCCGCAAACTGAGGATTGTCCTCATTGCTTCATAGAAGGCTTATGTCCTTAATGCACCGCTCAGTGTGCTGAACCTCAAACGTTGTCTGTGGATGTTGCGAACATCTGACATACACATTTTGATAACTACGTGATAGTTCAGTTAAACGGTTTAGAATGGAGGCACCGAAGACGTTTTTGAAACGTCGCGGAACATATGAGATGTTTCGAGGGCTGAAATTGGGATTCCAGGCTCGTGCCCACGTCAAGAGGTATAAGACCTCCGATGATTTTCTTAGCCTACAAACTAAGGAGAAAAGCTCAATTGTTGAGCTTGTGCTCAGATTGTCTGAGTACAACAATCGCTTGAATCGAGTGGGAGTTGATCTTCCAGATGAAATAGTGATGGTTCTCCAAAGTCATTACCACCAAGCTGCTTGAGCTTCGTGATGAACTATAATATATCAGGGACATATATGATGATCCTTGAGATATTCGTGATGTTTGACACCACAAAAGTAGAGATCAAGAAGGAGCATCAATTGTTGATGGTTGGTGAAACCACTAGTTTCAAGAAGGGCAAGGGCACGAAGGGATACTTCATGAAACGGCAATTCAGCTGCTGCTCTAGTGAAGAAACCCAAGGTTGAACCCAAACCCGAGACTGAGTGCTTCTGTAATAAGGGGAACAGCCACTGGAGCAGAATTACCCTAGATACTTGGTAGATGAGAAGGCTGGCAAGGTCGATAGAAGTATATTGGATATACATTGTGTTAATGTGTACTTTACTAGTACTCCTAGTAGCACCAGGGTATTAGATACCGGTTCGGTTGCTAAGTGTTAGTAACTCGAAATAAAAGCTACGGAATAAACGGAGACTAGCTAAAGGTGAGCTGACGATATGTGTTGGAAGTGTTTCCAATGTTAATATGATCAAGCATCGCACGCTCCCTCTACCATCAAGATTGGTGTTTGAGTTGAGCATAGATATAATTGGATTATGTCTATCGCAATACGGTTATTCATTTAACGAGAATAATGGTTACTCTGTTTATTTGAATAATACCTTCAATGGTCTTGCACCTAAAATGAATGGTTCATTGAATCTCGATCGTAGTGATACACATGTTCATGCCAAAAGATAGTAATGATAGTACCACCTACTTGTGGCACTGCCACGTAAGTCATATCGGTATAAAACGCATGAAGAAGCTCCATGTTGATGGATCTTTGGGCTCACTCATTTTTGAAAGGTTTGAGACATGCGAACCATGTCTATTGGTGTATATGCATGAAGAAACTCCATGCAAATGGACCGTTTGGACTCACTTGATTTTGAATCACTTGAGACATGCAAATCATACCACATGGGCAAGATGACTAAAAGCCTCGTTTTCAGTAAAATGGAACTAGAAAGCAACTTGCTGGAAGTAATACATTTTGATGTGTGCAGTCCAATGAGTGTTGAGGCATGTAGTGGATATCGTTATGTTCTTACTTCACAGATGATTTGAGTAGATGTTGAGTATATTTACTTGATGAATCACGAGTCTGAATTATTGAAAGGTTCAAGTAATTTCAGGGTGAAGTTGAAAGATCGTCGTGACAAGAGGATAAGATATCTATGATATGATCATAGAGATGAATATCTGAATTACGAGTTTGGCATAGAATTAAGACATTGTGGAAATTGTTTCACAACTAATACAGCCTGGAACACCATAGCGTGATGGTGTGTCCGAACATCATAACTGCACCCTATTGGATATGATGCATACCATGATGTCTCTTATCGAATTACCACGATAGTTTATGGGTTAGGCATTAAAGACAACCACATTCACTTTAAATAGGGCACCACGTAATTCTGATGAGATGACACCGTGTGAACTATGGTTTAGGGAAACCTAAGCTGTCATTCCTTAGAAGTTTGGGGCTGCGACGCTTATGTGGAAAAGTTTCAGGCTGATAAGCTCGAACCCAAAGCGGATAAATGCATCTTCATAGGACACCAAAACAGTTGGGTATACCTCCTGTCTCAGATCTAAAAGCAATAAGGATTGTTTGTAGAATCGGGTCCTTTCTCGAGGAAAAGTTTCTCTCGAAAGAATTGAGTGGGAGGATGGTGGAGACTTGATGAGGTTTTTGAACCGTCTCTTCAACTAGTGTGTGGCAGGGCACATGAGTTGTTCCTGTGGCACCTACACCAATCAAAGTGGAAGCTTATGATAGTGATCATGAAACTTCAGATCAAGTCACTCCCAAACCTCGTAGGATGACAAGGATGCGTACTACTTCAGAGAGGTACGTAATCCTGTCTTGGAAGTCATGTTGCTAGACAACAATGAACCTACGAGCCATGGAGAAGCGATGGTGGGCCCGGATTCCGATAAATGGCTCGAGGCCATATAATCCGAGAGAGGATCCATGTATGAAAACAAAGTGTAGACTTTGGAAGAACAGCTCGATGGTCGTAAGGCTGTTGAGTGCAGATGGATTTTAAAAGGAAGACGGACAATGATGGTAAGTATCACCATTAAGGAAGCTCGACTTGTCGTTAAGAAGTTTCCGACAAGTTCAAGGAGTTGACTACGGTGAGACTTCCTCACTCGTAGCGATGCTAAGAGTCTGTTGGAATTATATTAGCGATTACTGCATTATTTATGAAATCTTGCAGATAGGATGTCGAAACATTGTTTCCTCGACGATTTTCTTGAGGAAAGGTTGTATGTGATACAACCGGAAGGTTTTGTCAATCCTGAAAGATGCTAATAAGTATGCAAAGCTCCAGCAATCCTTCTAAGGACTGGAGTAAGCATCTCGGAGTTGGAATGTACGCTTTGATGCGATGATCAAAGATTTTGAGTTTATACAAAGTTTATGAGAAACTTGTATTTCCAAAGAAGTGAGTGGGAGCACTATAGAATTTCTGATGAATATATGTTGTTAACATATTGTTGATCAGAAATGACGTAGAATTTCTGGAAAGCATATAGGGTTATTTGGAAAGTGTTTTTCAATGGAAAGCCTGGATTAAGCTACTTGAGCATTGAGCATCAAGATCTATAAGGATAGATCAAAACGCTTAATGGTACTTTCAAATGAGCACATACCTTGACATGATCTTGAAGGTGTTCAAGATGGATCAGTCAAAGAAGGAGTTCTTGCCTGAGTTGTAAGGTATGAAGTTAAGACTTAAAGCTCGACCATGGCAGAATAGAGAGAAAGGACGAAGGTCGTCCCCTATGCTTAAGACGTAGGCTCTACAGTATGATATGCTGTGTACCGCACCTGAAGTGTGCCTTGCCATGAGTCAGTCAAGGGGTACAAGAGTGATCCAAGAATGGATCACAGGACAGCGGTCAAAGTTATCCTTAGTAACTAGTGGACTAAGGAATTTTCTCGATTATGGATGTGGTAAAAGAGTTCGTCGTAAAGGGTTACGCCGATGCAAACTTTGACACTAATCCAGATTATTCTGAGTAGTAAACTGGATTCGTATAGTAGAACAGTTATTTGGAATAGCTCCAAATAGAACGTGGTAGCTGCATCTAGGAGATGACATAGAGATTTGTAAAGCACACACGGATCTGAAAGGTTCAGACCCGTTGACTATAACCTCTCTCACAAGCATAACATGATCAAACCCAAAACTCATCAAGTGTTAATCACATGGTAAATGTGAACTAGATTATTGACTCTAGTAAACTCTTTGGGTGTTAGTCACATGGGGATGTGACCTTGAGTGTTAATCACATATCGATGTGAACTAGATTATTGACTCTAGTGCAAGTGGGAGACTGTTGGAAATATGCCCTAGAGGCAATAATAAATTGATTATTATTATATTTCCTTGTTCATGATAATAGTTTATTATCCATGCTAGAATTGTATTGATAGGAAACTCAGATACATGTGTGGATACATAGACAACACCATGTCCATAGTAAGCCTCTAGTTGACTAGCTCGTTGATCAATAGATAGTTACGGTTTCCTGACCATGGACATTGGATGTCGTTGATAACGGGATCACATCATTAGGAGAATGATGTGATGGACAAGACCCAATCCTAAGCATAGCACTAGATCATGTAGTTCGTATGCTAAAGCTTTTCTAATGTCAAGTATCATTTCCTTAGACCATGCGATTGTGCAGCTCATGGATACCGTAGGAGTGCTTTGGGTGTGCCAAACGTCACAACGTAACTGGGTGGCTATAAAGGTACACTACGGGTATCTCCGAAAGTGTCTGTTGGGTTGGCACGAATCGAGACTGGGATTTGTCACTCCGTGTGACGGAGAGGTATCTCTGGGCCCACTTGGTAGGACATCATCATAATGTGCACAATGTGACCAAGGAGTTGATCACGGGGTGATGTGTTACGGAACGAGTAAAGAGACTTGCCGGTAACGAGATTGAACAAGGTATCGGGATACCGACGATCGAATCTCAGGCAAGTATCGTACCGATAGACAAAGGGAATTGTATACGGGATTGATTAAGTCCTTGACATCGTGGTTCATCCGATGAGATCATCGTGGAACATGTGGGAGCCAACATGGGTATCCAGATCCTGCTGTTGGTTATTGACCGGAGAACGTCTCGGTCATGTCTGCATGTCTCCCGAACCCGTAGGGTCTACACACTTAAGGTTCGATGACGCTAGGGTTATAAAGGAAGTTTGTATGTGGTTACCGAATGTTGTTTGGAGTCCCGGATGAGATCCCGGACGTCACGAGGAGTTCCGGAATGGTCCGGAGGTAAAGATTTATATATGGGAAGTCCTGTTTTGGTCACCGGACAAGTTTCGGGGTCACCGGTATTGTACCGGGACCACCGGAAGGGTCCCGGGGGTCCACCGGGTGGGGCCACCTGCCCCGGGGGGCCACATGGGCTGTAAGGGGGTGCGCCTTGGCCTATATGGGCCAAGGGCACCAGCCCCAAGAGGCCCATGCGCCAAAGGATAAGGAAAGGAAGAGTCCTAAAGGGGGAAGGCACCTCCGAGGTGCCTTGGGGAGGAGGGACTCCTCCTAGCCGCACCCTTCCTTGGAGGAAGGGCCAAGGCTGCGCCTCCCCCCCTCTCCCTTGCCCCTATATATATGTGGGGGGTGGGAGCGCAGCCATACCAATGTTCTGGTGCAGCCCTCCCCTTCTCCCAAGTCCTTCTCCTCTCCCGTGGTGCTTGGCGAAGCCCTACAGGATTGCCACGCTCCTCCACCACCACCACGCCGTTGTGCTGCTGCTAGATGGAGTCTTCCTCAACCTCTCCCTCTCTCCTTGCTGGATCAAGGCATGGGAGACGTCACCGGGCTGTACGTGTGTTGAACGCGGAGGTGCCGTGCGTTCGGCACTTGGTCATCGGTGATTTGGATCACGACGAGTACGACTCCATCAACCCCGTTCACTTGAACGCTTCCGCTTAGCGATATACAAGGGTATGTAGATGCACTCTCCTTCCCCTCGTTGCTGGTCTCTCCATAGATAGATCTTGGTGATACGTAAGAAAATTTTGAATTTCTGCTACGTTCCCCAACATCTGGGCCGGCCAGCTTATGCACGCTTCATGGCTCGACCGTGCTATGTGTATCTCAAGTTGAAGATGCCCGGCCCCATAGGTGTGATCACCGTTACAGGCAATCGGAAGAAAGCAGAGGAGTTTTTTCAGAAGGGATAAAAGATCGTTCATGCTCAGATGTCAGTAGTCGAGCTGCAAGAGTACCAGAAGACTGCTGATCCGAGTGAATTGCTGCGAGCCAAGAAGCCAGCTTCAGAATCAGCTTTTCAGTCGTTCGGTGAAACTAAGCCAGTTCACATTCACCCGACTGACCCCAATGCTGCTCCGACTCACATCTCAACGATGCTCGACTCCAAATAGGAAGAAGCGCTCATCCAGTTCCTCCGTGAGAACTGGGACATCTTCGCATGGAAGCCTTCTGACATGCCTGGAGTTCCCAGGGGGCTGGCTGAGCACCGTCTACGAGTCGACCCGAAGTTCAAGCCTGTGAAAGAACATCTTCGACGGTCCGCCGTCCAGAAGAGGAAAGCTATTGGCGAGGAGGTGGCTCAGCTCTTAACAGCGGAGTTCATCCAAGAGATTTACCACTCCGAGTGGCTCGCCAATGTTGTCATGGTCCCCAAGAAGGACAAGTCACTTCGCATGTGCATTGACTTTAAACATATCAATCGGGCCTGCCTGAAAGATCATTTCCCTCTCCCCCGCATCGACCAGGTAGTCGACTCGACCGCGGGGTGTGAGCGTTTGTCTTTTCTAGATGCTTATTCAGGGTACCATCAGATCCGTCTGTATGGACCCGACGAGATCAAAACGGCTTTCATCACCCCATTTGGGTGCTTCTGTTATGTCACCATGCCCTTCGGCCTCAAGAATGCTGGAGCCATGTTCATGAGGATGATTCAGAAGTGTTTTCTCACTCAGATCAGTCGGAACGTAGAAGCATACATGGATGATATTGTGGTTAAGTCACGGAAAGGTTCCGACCTGCTGACTGACCTTGCCGAAACCGTTGCTAACCTCAGGGGATATGATATCAAGCTCAATCCATCAAAGTGCACATTCGGAGTTCCAGGTGGAAAGTTACTCGGTTTTCTCGTTTCCGAACGAGGAATCGACGCCAATCCCGAGAAAGTTGGCACCATATTCCGGATGAAGCGCCTTGTGCGTGTGCACGATGTCCAGAAGCTTACAAGTTGCTTGGCCGCTCTAAGTCGATTCATTTCTCGTCTCGGTGAAAAGGCGTTGCCTCTTTACCGACTAATGAAGAAGTCTGACAAGTTCGAGTGGACTCCAGAAGCTGATGCAGCGTTTGCAGAGCTCAAAGCTCTGCTCTCCACCCAGCCGGTGCTTGCTGCCCCAATCAGTAAAGAGCCTCTGCTGCTTTACATTGCAGCCACGGGACAAGTTGTCAGTACAGTACTTACGGTCGAGCGGGAAGAAGAAGGAAAGGCCTTCAGAGTTCAGCGCCCAATATATTATGTGTTTGAAGTTTTGACTCCTTCGAAGCAAAGATATCCCCATTACCAGAAGCTTGTATATGGGATTTACATGACCACGAAGAAGGTTGCACACTACTTCTCTGACCATTCCATTACAGTCGTCAGCGACGCTCCACTGTCAGAGATTTTGCACAACAGAGATGCAACTGGTCGAGTGGCAAAGTGGGCGATTGAACTCCTTCCCCTAGATATCAAGTTTGAAGCAAAGAAGGCTATCAAGTCCCAAGCAACTGCAGATTTCGTCGTCGAGTGGATTGAACAACAGCTTCCGACTCAAGTTCACTCGGAGCACTGGACCATGTTCTTCGATGGATCTAAGATGCTGAATGGTTCCGGTGCTGGGGTAGTATTGGTCTCCCCCCGAGGAGATAAGCTCAGATATGTCCTCCAGATTCACTTCGATTCCTCCAATAATGAAGCAGAATATGAAGCACTCTTGTATGGATTGCGCATGGCCATTTCACTTGGCGTTCGGCGCCTCGTGGTCTATGGCGACTCGGATTTGGTGGTTAATCAGGTGATGAAGGAGTGGGACGTCAGAAGCCCAGCTATGACTGGCTACTGCAACGCAGTAAGAAAGCTAGAAAAGAAATTCGAGGGGTTAGAGCTTCATCACATCCCCTGACTGAAAAATCAAGCAGCTGATGATCTGGCAAAGATAGGCTCCAAGAGAGAAGCCATTCCCAACAATGTGTTTTTGGAGCACATCCGCTCGCCGTCAGTCCAGGAGGATCCTTTTACAGAAGAAGCCCTGCAACCGAAAAGTGCCACAGATCCGACTGAAGTCAAAATTCCTGCTGTAGTCGACCTAGTCATGGAGGTCTTGGCAATCACTCCCGACTGGACGATACCATACATCGCGTATATCTTGAGGAAAGAACTTACAGAGGACGAAGAAGAGGCTCGACAGATCGTCCGTCGATCTAAAGCTTTCACAGTCATAAAAGGACAGTTGTATAGAGAAAGCGCAACTGGAATCGGTCAGAAGTGCATAACGCCAGAAGAAGGTCAAATAATCCTTGATGATATCCACTCGGGGACCTGTGGTCACCATGCGTCCTCTCGGACCATCGCGGCCAAAGCATACCGAGCGGGTTTTTACTAGCCCGGGGCAAACGAAATGGCGAAAGAGATAGTCGACAAGTGTGAAGGCTGCCAGTTCTACTCCAACATGTCGCACAAGCCAGCATTAGCTCTGAGGACCATTCCACTCGTCTGGCCCTTTGCTGTTTGGGGAATGGACATGGTTGGTCCACTGAGAACAGGCAGGAGCGGATTCACACATGTGCTTGTGGCAGTCGACAAGTTCACCAAATGGATTGAAGCCAAGCCTATCAAAAATCTTGATGCTAGCACTGCTATCAGTTTCATTAGAGAGTTGATATTCAGATATGGGGTCCCGCATAGCATCATCACTAACAATGGGTCAAACTTCGATTCAGACAAGTTCAGAGCTTTTTGCGCCTCTCAAGGCACACGAGTCGACTACGCGTCGGTCGCGCATCCCCAGTCGAATGGACAAGCTGAAAGAGCAAATGGTCTGATTCTCAAAGGACTGAAGCCTCGACTGATGCGTGATCTCAAGCACGCAGCAGGCGCTTGGGTCGACGAGCTTCCGTCAGTTTTGTGGGGACTAAGGACCACCCCGAACCGGTCGACTGGAAGAACGCCATTCTTTTTGGTTTACGGAGCCGAAGCCGTCCTGCCGAGTGATCTACTTCACAACGCCCCCAGAGTTGAGCTTTATAACGAAGACGAAGCAGAGCAAGCCCGGCAAGACGCAGTCGACCTCCTAGAGGAGGAGAGGGAAATGGCTATGATCAGATCGACCATCTATCAGCAAGACTTGCGTCGATTCCATCCCAGAAATGTGAAGAGTCGAGCCTTCCAAGAAGGAGATTTGGTCCTCTGAGTGGATCAACAAAAACCACACAAACTTGCTCCTACTTGGGAAGGCCCCTTCATCGTCACCAGAGTCCTCCACAATGGAGCATATCATCTCTACAACGTTGATCTCCGGATCGACGAGCCACGAGCTTGGAATGCGGAACTACTCCGCCCATTTTACACTTGAATTCTCACTCGGATGAGGTGTAATAAGAAAAACTTCTGTAGTTTATTTTTATCAAAGACAAGAATGTCCTAGTTCTTCCTGTAATAGCTGTCACTTTTGTTTACGTACGAAATCCCCCAGTGGGTAGCTTAGCTGCGAATCCGTTTCGCCTAAGTTTGCAAAAAATCCTACCGAGTGGTGAGCCAGACTCCCACTCGGGGGCTTAGCTGCAGCCCAGTGCTCGCCTAAGTGTTTGAAAATCCTACCGAGTGGTGAGCCAGACTCCCACTCGGGGGCTTAGCTGCAGCCCAGTGCTCGCCTAAGTATATAAAAATCCTACCGAGTGGAGAGCAAACCTCCCACTCGGGGGCTTAGCTGCAGTCCAAGTACTCGCCTAAGTATTTGAAATTCCTACCGAGTGGTGAGCCAGACTCCCACTCGGAGGCTTAGCTGCAGCCCAGTGCTCGCCTAAGTGTTTGAAAATCCTACCGAGTGGAGAGCAAACCTCCCACTCGGGGGCTTAGCTGCAGTCCAAGTACTCGCCTAAGTATAT
>NC_041388.1:212074344-212093705 GCF_002162155.2 Triticum dicoccoides
GTGCTCGCCTAAGTATATAAAAATCCTACTGAGTGGAAAGAAAACCTCCTACTCGGGGGCTTAGCTGCATTCCAAGTACTCGCCTAAGTATTTGAAAATCCTACCGAGTGGTGAGCCAGACTCCCACTCGGAGGCTTAGCTGCAGCCCAGTGCTCGCCTAAGTGTTTGAAAATCCTACCGAGTGGAGAGCAAACCTCCCACTCGGGGGCTTAGCTGCAGTCCAAGTACTCGCCTAAGTATATAAAAATCCTACCGAGTGGAGAGCAAGCCTCCCGCTCGAGGCTTAGCTGCAGCTCAGTGCTCGCCTAAGTGTTCAAAAATCCCACCGAGTGGAAAGCAAACCTCCCACTCGGGGGCTTAGATGCAGCCCAGTGCTCACCTAAGTTCGGAACACGTCCCAGTCCACAAGGACGGCAAGATGCGAATCGACTGTTACCTTTTCCTTCGGAGTCGCACCACAAATACGAAGTTATTTCGAGTGAAGGCCAAGTTCCACTCGGCAGATAATTCCCGAAGATATTCAACGATAAATCAAGTTCGGATAAAACCCAAAGGTCCAAGACCTCAGATCAAAGTACTCGAGCCCTCGGCTCGACAGAGTTTAACGGTTACAGAATCCACTCGGCATTCCGAGGCAAATTTAAAGTGAAGCATAAAGGTTTTTCATTCCTCAAGCGGAGGACTGGAAGGGGCGACGAACTCGTCCAAGTCGATCCCGTCTGCAATACGATTAGCAGCAGCAATGAAAGTCTCCATGAAGTCTTGAAAGATGTGCTTCCTGGTATTGGCAACTTGGATGGCGGCCAGCTTTTCTTCTCGCGCCTCCTTGCAATGGACGCGGACCAGAGACAGAGCGACATCAGCACCACATCTAGCAGAAGATTTCTTCCATTCCGCCATTCGACTCGGGACTTCATCCAGTCGAACCATCAGGGACTAGAGGTCGTTCTGAAGCGTCGTTCCAGGCCAGAGTGATGTGTCGATCCGCGACATCGCAACCTTCAGCCAAGCAAGATAGTCAACAACGCTGGTAACACGAGACTCCACTCGGAGCACGTTCATAGCAGCCTCGTCCTTCACGAGAGAATTGGCGGGATCCAAGCCTGGCTCCACTCGACTAGTTTCCTCTTTGAAGCTCTGGCAGAATTCTGCAAACACGATTCAAGAATAAGATAGTGGCCTTATGCGGGCTTGGTAACTGCAAGACAGCCGGGTCGGAATAATTACCTTCGAGCATGACGAACAGCTTCTTGGCGAGTCCACCGAGATAAGCCTCCAGATCGTTTACCTTCCCCGCCAGCTCACCCGCCTGGTCGTGCAGAACCATCTTGTCGTTCTTCAGTCGGCTGACCTCTCGATTAGCCGTCTCAAGAGCAGTTTTCAGTCTGGAGTTCTCCTGTTCAAGAGATCCGACCGAAGCCAGTTTCTCTTCTGCAAGCTTCGTTTTACTCGAGGCCTCCTTCTATGCTTCGGCAAGATCTTGATCCTTCTTCTTCAGAGCTTCCTCCAGTTTATCTACAGAACGTCGAGTGAACTCAACATCAAGAATGCGCAAGAAAGGGAAGTCACTCGTCAAGAATGAGAAACCTCGCCAGCCATACCTTTTTCTTCGTCTCGCGCCTTCTGCAGGTTCTGTTGAGCGAGCTTCAAGTCAAGGTCGAGTTGGATCTGTTTGTTCTCCAACTCAGTGTAGAGAGCCACAAGTTCACAGGATTTCTGCAAAAGTCAGTCGACAGAGGTCCAAGATAAGTTGCTTCCGAGTAACCAAGAGACAATGATGACGTTTCTAAGACTACAGCTGAATCAAAAACATCCAGCAGCGGTCTCGGGGACTACACCCAGTGGGTGCACTCAGCGTGCCCCCACTGGTTTTGAAAAAAAAATCGACTGCCCGCAGTCGACCGGATACAGTTTCATTCGACATGGCCTGGCCAGACCGAGTGAAGGAGTAAAACTACAGCAACACAATATAAAGACTACAGTCGACTGCCAGCAGTCCACCGTAGTCTCAGGGCTACACCCAGTGGGTGCACTCAGCGTGCCCCCACTCGACCAAAAAACTTACCAGAAACACCCAGTGGGTGTACAGATTTAAAAGATCTTCGGAAAAGAGATTCTTCAGATAGCATACCCTAACAGAACAAGCAGTGAATCGACTGACCTGGACGTTACTCTGAAGAGCTGAACTCGCGTCATAAGCCGCTTGGCTGGCTTCTCGAACCACCTTGACCTGCTCCATCATGATGCTTGCCTGGCGTATAGCTTCCTTAGTTGCACCCACTTGGTCCTCAGGGACGTGGTGTGTGGCGAAGAGCGAAGGCGGATTTACGGTCGACGTCGAGGACCGCACACTCGTCAGAGGATTGGCGAAAGTCACAGAAGCCCGGGTGGTATCGCCACCGTCTCGAGCTACGGCCTCAGGTGTCGGAGTGGATTGTGGAGTCTCGCCAGCCGACGCTTTCCTGTTCCGCCTCACTCTCAGCGGCGCTTCGTCTTCGTCGTCGGGAAGGTTAATAACATGAGGAGGATCTATGAGAAAAATTCAATCGACCAGAGTTATAAGAAATCGTCAGTCGATTCAAGGCAGAACATCAGTAATCATACCAGGGTTGGAAGTAACAGCATCTTCCATCTCTTGATCATCGTCCTTGGCGGAGATCTCAGAAGTAGCAGCACTGCAAATTTTGAAAGACCGTCAGTCAGCTCAGTGGATCGACCAAGGATCCGTCCACGGTCGACAAAGAAGAACAAGTTCTATCATTACCCAGAAATGGTGGGGACAGTCATCCTCATCTTGGGCAGAGCCTTGGGTGGCTTGGACGGCACCGCGCGGGGGTGCTTGGGAGCTTTTTCAGTCGGTGCTGGAGAAGAGGTCCGAGGGCGCTTCAACGACTGCCCAACGGGAGCAGTCGCCTTACCACGTTCCCGCGCAGGGTCGTGTGTAAGCTTGGATCGCCTTTCCGAGCGGGGAGGTTCAGCTTCCTCCTCCTCCTCCTCTTCGCTGGAGTCGACGTCGTCGTCTCCCTCTCCTTCGCTGTCAGACTCCCACTCCCCCTGTTCGTCTCCGCTTTCGCCTCCGCTCGCCTCCCCTTCCTCGACCTGCCCCTGTGCTCCGTTGGGCGTCGAGTACATCTCTGCAGTTGCCTGGAGAATAGCAGACAAGTCGAAAGTCAGTCGACCGATTCAAAGAGAGAAAATGAAGAAAGCAAGATCTCAGTCGGGAACACAAGTTCAGACCTGGTCCACGTCGTATGTGCTGTCAAGCGAGGGAACCCTCCTGGCTCCACGGGGGTTGTCTTTGTTCCCTGTGATGCTCGACAGCCACCCTTCTAGCATCTCGTTGGTGACCTCCTCTGGGTGAACCCGAGTGGTGTCGTCGAGACCCGAGTACAGCCACATAGGGTGGTCACGAGCCTGAAGCGGTTGGATGCGCCTCCGAAGGAAGACCTCCAGCAAGTCCATGCCGGTCACGCCCTCTCGGACAAGCTAAACCACTCGACCAACCAGCACCTTGACTTGCGCCTTCTCCTCCGGCAGCACTTTCAGAGAGGCAGGCTTTTGAGCTCGGTCCAGAGAGAAAGGGGGAAGACCAGTCGACTGCCCTGGGGTCACCTGGTCTTGGCAATAAAACCAGGTCGACTGCCAACCACGGACCGACTCGGGAAAAGTGATAGACGAAAAAGAACTTTTACCCCTCATCTGGATCACCAGGCCCCCGCATAGCTGGATCACCTGCGTCCGTTCGTCACTCGACTTGGCTTTCTTTACCGATTGGGAACGGCAAGTGAAGATGTGTTTAAAGAGTCCCCAATGAGGGCGGCAACCCAAGAAACTTTCGCACAAGGAAACGAAAGCCGCAAGATACACGATGGAATTAGGAGTGAAATGGTGGAGCTGCGCTCCGAAGAAGTTCAAAAAGCTCCGGAAAAAAGGATGAGGAGGTAGAGAAAATCCGCGATCGATATGGGTGGCGAGGAGGACGCACTCACCGTCAGGAGGTTGGGGTTCGACTTCTCCCCCCGGGAGACACGCAGCTTCATGGGGAATGACTCCCCCCTCGACCATGTCATCAAGATCTTCCTGCCGAATCACCGAGGGCATCCAGTCGCCCTGGATCCAATCCCGGGGCAGAGCAGTCCTCGAGGAAGATCCGCCCCGAGCGGACTTCTTCCCCTTCCCTTGCACCGCCGCCTTCTTCGCGCGCTCCAAAGCCGACGTCTTGTCCTTCACCATCGTCGCCAGCGAGGCTCGAACGGACCTACAGCGCTAGGGTGAGAGCGGAGGTGGCAGAGGACCTTGCGGGGGGAGAAGGAAAGGCGAGAGCACACTGTTGGGGAGCCCCGAGCCGGCAACTTATAAGGAGCCGCTTCCGAGTGGCTGACCGGTAGGCCCAGACGATCCCGTCAAATCCCGCAACAGGCGCGCGCGCGGTACGTGGCGAAAAAGGTGGTGCGGAGATCGAGGAGCTTCCATCCTATTCCATCCGATTACTTCGGCCGCCCCCGTCTCGCTCGCTTCCCCAAATTCAAACCCTGCAAAATCCGCGGGCTGCAGAACAACTCATCAAACTGAAGAGACCGCTCGTGCCGGCACTCGGTATTCCACAAGTAAGGAAATTCACTCGACGAGAGACCAAGAATGGATCAAGGTGACCGAAAGAAGTTGACAACGTCATCCGTGACGATTGATCCAGTACAAGACATTTGTATGACGCTAAGAACCAGTCGGAAGGACCCCCAACTCCTTCCCCACTCGAACCTCGATCCATTCCGGGGCTAATGATGAAGCTATGTACCTAGGGTAGGGGCATGGACCTGTCGTAAGAGCCCTACCCAAGGACATCCCTGGAAGAAGTCACCTTTCAATCGACTTGAAGGTATCCCACTCGACGGATTCAAGACACTCGACCAGGGAGCTACCACTCGACTACGAAGCCAATCACTCGACTGACAGGAGATCTAAAGTCACTCCGCAAGCAAACGGTCGGCCATTAAATAGTCTTTATGGTCATCATAGCACTTTATTGGGGACGTTACCAGTAACGCCCAGTCTTAATGTATTTTAAACCTGCATTACTGAGGACCGGAGGGGTCTGGCGAACTCTATATAAGACACCCCCCTCCTCAGTAGTTGGGGTGGGCACCCCTGTAATTCATACACACATAATCCAGTCGACCGCCTCCGGGCACCGAGACGTAGGGCTGTTACTTCCTCCGCGAAGGGCCTAAACTCGTACATCCTGGTGTATTTACAACTTCTCCATAGCTGAGATCTAGCCTCTCCATACATACCCCCCTACCTCACTGTCAGAGTTAGAACCATGACATCAACCGCTTCACCAACTGATGCTCTACATGTCGCGAAGCTAAGTCTAAAGCTCAATCCCATGGCCTTTACATGCCTCTCCCAATTCCATATCAACCATGGGAAGACATTAGCATGGATCTTGTACTTGGATTGCCTAGGACTAGAAATGGAAAGGATTCGGTATTTGTCGTTGTGGACCGATTCTCTAAGATGGCACATTTCATTCCTTGCAACAAGATAGACGATGCTTCACATGTTGCCAATATCTTTTGTAGGGAAATATTGCGTCTACATGGAGTGCCAAAGACGATCGTCTCGGACCGCGACGTCAAGTTCCTAAGATACTTTTGGAAGACCCTATGCGCCAAGCTCGGAATCAAGCTACTCTTCTCCACGGCGTATCATCCACAAACCAACGGCGAAATGAAGGTGACCAACCGCACACTCTCCGCTCTACTTCGCGTGCTCATCAAGAAAAACATCAAGGAGTGGGAGGAGTGTCTACCTATCGCCGAGTTCGCCTACAACTGAGCAAGACACTGAACAACCGGCAAGTCCCCCTTCGAGGTCGTCTACGGATTCAACCCATTGTCCCCATTGGACATTCTTCCTCTACCACTACAAGAGCACATTAATATGGACACAAGCGCACGTGTGAACCATCTCAAGAAGGTGCATGAAGATACACGACACACAATCGCGCGCCAAGTGCAACGACTTGTGACCAAGCTCAACATCAACAAGCAACCCATGGTATTCGACATTGGTGATATTGTGTGGCTACACCTTCGCAAAGACCGCTTCCCCAACGAACACAAGTCCAAGCTTCTACCTCGAGCGGATGGACCCTTCAAGGTGCTTGCACGCTACAACAACAACGCTTACAAGATCGACCTCCCGCGTGACAAGTACAACATGAGCGACATCTTCAATGTTAAGGACCTCTCGCCCTACCATGGTGATGAAGAATTTGATCCGAGGTCGGATCTTCCCCAAGGGAGGGGAGATGATGCGGAGCATCCCAAGGTCATCCCCATGGACCTACCATCGTCTCACCAAGTGCCTGGCAGACCCATGACATGAGCCCGTGCAAGAGCTCTCGAAATCGAGGTGACATCTCTCCTCTCACAAGTTCACTTTGATGCACATGAGACATGGCTACTACCTCAAATGGAGACATTATGCATACTCAGGTATCAAGGAGTTAGCCATGAAGAAGCTAAGGAGCAAGGAGAATTAGAAGGGGAAGATGGACGTGAAGAAGAAGAGATGCGGAAAAAGCTACAGGCTCCGGACGACCGGCCCATCCCGGACGTCCGGCCCCTGTCACACTAGCCAAAGGAAACCAGGCCAGCGCATGCTACAGCGGCCGGACGTCCGACCTGGAGCAGACGTCCGACACCTCCCAGGCTCCGGACGACCGACATCGCGCCAACAAAACGGAATCTACAGAAATCCTAGGAAGACCGGATGACCGGACGCCTACGGACGTCCGATGCCATGGCAACAGAACCTAAATCACGGACATCCGAAGATCTACGGACATTCGGACACCCGTGAGCCTCCAGACGACCGGCGCCTCACGGACGTCCGGACCCTGGCTGCGTCCAGTTTCGGGCCGAATCCCATGTATCCCTCCGCTTCTCCCCTCTTTTGCACTAATACTATAAATAGACCTCTCCCTCCTCCTAGTTAGGGTTAGCATTGGTTTAGCTCATACTTGAGATAGAGCTTTGCTCATCCACATCGGATCTACTCCACGAGAGAGACCGCAGCCCCTCTTCGGAGAAGATCCCTTTGGATTCAAGACCTCCTTGCGGAGAAGACCATCAAGACCTCCTCACGGAGAAGACCCGTACCTTTGTATCGTCCTTAGTTGACCGTGGATCGTGTGGTCTCTTATGTACTCAAGGATCTAGCATATGTGTGACTATTTATTGTTGGTTTAGTGATTCTCTCGTGTTTCCCCTCGTGTTTTCCCTCGTGTTCTTCGTGTTCATCACGGGATCTGCTCCTTTTGTGAAAGATTGGCCCCTAGGGTTCCTACCCTACATCATGAGGGGTGGCCGACTGGCGAACCACCGCGTGCTTCATCCACCGCTGGAGCCGCGAACGACCGGATCGCTTGCGACGGCGGACCGCGGGGAGCGAAGACCGCTTCCCCAACGAACACAAATCCAAGCTTCTACCTTGAGCCGATGGACCCTTCAACGTGCTCACACGCTACAACAACAATGCTTACAAGATTGATGTAACGCCCCGAGATCGATGCGCCAGATGTCGTCCAGTTATTCACCGTCTTTGCCATGTCATTTGTTTGTGTGTTGCATCTTGCCATGTCATCATGTGCATTGCATCCTCATGTTTTCAAAACTTGCATCCGCCCGGGTCTTCCAGTTCTCTTTGTTGTCCGTTCTGAGCTCAGACACACTCGCACGCACCCGCGGCATGTCCGAATATTATTTTATAACTGGCATAAAAATGTTCTCGGAATGGGTTGAAAGTTGGCGTGCGGTCTTGTTATAGTGCAGGTAGACCGCCTGCCAAATTTCGTCACATTCGGAGTTCGTTTGGTAGCCCAACCATCATCTGTAGCGGCACCGTTCCCGGTTAATTCGTCGGACGTTTCGGTCCCCGAAACCACCGCCGGGCCTCTCCTTCTCTTCTCTCCTCTCAGCCCACAAGCCTCCTACACAGCCCACCTGCAGCCCACCTAGTCCCCCTCTGTTCGGAGCCGTCCGATGGTGATCAAACGGTCCAAAAACCCCTCCTAACCCCCTAACCCTAGCCTCTGTCTATATATAGACACCTCCCCGTGCCATTTTTAGCCTCCTCCCACCTCCTCCTCGTTTTCCGTGCAGCCAACCACCTCCCACGGCTCCACCGTCGCCACTTGTCGCCGGCCTAGAGGCCAGCGCCGCCGCCCGCAGCCACTCTCCACCGCGGCCCGCCAGGCCCACGGGGAGCCCGCCCCGGGCCTGATCCCCGCGCCCTTGCCTCGAGCACCAGACCGTGAGACGGGCTCCCGATCCAGTGCGTCGCTGCCCCGATCTCTCCTCCCTCGTGTCCCCACCATCCGCCGCCAGCGACCAAGGTCGTCGGAGCACGCCCGCCTGCGACCTCCTCCGCCGCCCACGCGTCCCTGCTCCTCCGCCGCCGTCCGCTGCCTGCATCGTCGGAGCTCGCGCCGGACCTCGCCACCTCGCCGCCCGCAAGCTCTGTCCACCGCCGCCGTTAGCCGGATCTGGCACCAGCCGGCCGGATCTGCCAGTCCTCGTCGCCCCTGACCTCCGCCTCTCGCCGCCCTGTCCATCGTCGCCATCGGCCGCCTTTGCCCTTGCCTCCCTCGATCCAGGCAGGATCGAGGAGGACGACGACTGCGCGTGGGCCGCCCCCTCCCCAAGGCTCAGCCTGCCAGGCCGACGGCCCAGTCCGCCTCCTCGTCGGCCTGCCCGACCTCCTCCTCGATCGGGCTTGGCCCATGGTGAGCAGCCCCGCTATCCTTCGCCCCATGCGCCTGATAGTATTCCACGCTCACTCTGTTTCTTTCCTGAAATGGCTAAGTCCCTGAGTTTTCATATCATACATGCATGTTGTGATGCTTGTAACTCTGTGCATGTTGGTCCGATTGTTGTTTATGATATGTCGAAATGTTCATCTCTGAGTGCTCTAGATGATGGTGTAGTTTTCATGCATGTTACTGTTCAAGTTGATGCCTTAATCATCATCGCAAAAGTGCTAAATGATATAATCTGCTAGAAATTGTTGTAACTTGCTGATTTGTATTTTTCATAGTTTATCTTTTGAGCATCATGTCAACATGTTTAATGAGCATATTCATGCCATCTTTATAGTGGTGAATCCTTGTATTTTTATATATCCTGTGGTGACTAGCACAAGCATGCAATGTAGGGTACTTGTTGTTGCTGTTTTCAGTGACGATGTTTTCTGCTAAGTCTGAACCTACTACATTATGTTGCCATGTTAACTTGATGCTACAAGTGAATCCATGCATAATCTGGAGATGCTCAGTAAGGATATTTTGTATATATTGTTATGCGCTATCCATTTATGCCCTTGTTTGCAATTATAGCCTACTATAGCTTGTCATTACCATGCTCTCAAATTGCTAAATAATGTTCCTATCAGCCTATTATCAGTAAGTTCAGTTTTGCCATATGAATAGCTAGTGTTCTATGCATCCTATGACCATGTTCTTCCATGAGTACTTGCACAAATATGCCTTCTTGCTGTTGGTTATATTCATATGCCATGAAATGCTTTGTGGTGAGTTGCTCAAGCTTGAAAACATGCCTACTTGTCGCTGTTCCAGCCATGTTCAGTTTATTTCACTAAGTCTGTGAATCTGTTATCGTTTGCAACATTGCCATGATGTTTTGAGCATGTTCTTGTGTTTTCTAGCAGTAGCTCAGTGTTCATGTTTTGTAGTGCTCTATATGTACATGCTTGCCATGCCATTTGATGCCATGAAATGTTCCTGTAGCATTTACTTTTGTTGTCCCAAAGTATGCATCATGAATCTGTTTTCAGCCTTGCTTTGTTTTTCACTAAGTCTGAGAATCTGTTATGTCTTGCTTACTTGTCTTGATGAATTCCATTGATCTAGAGGTTATATGGAGATGCTTAGTGATCATGTTTTGCCATGTTCACCCTGTACTTTAATGCCATGATTTTGCTTGTTATGTTCTTGCACTGTAGCATCATTGTTTCATGCCTCCAACATGTCAACATGTTATTTCTGCTCACATGTATGCCATGTTTTTCACTAAGTCATAATCGTTGTTATAAAGTTGCTTCTTGCATTGATCATATTGGTTTAATCTTGATGCCTATGAACCTGAACCTTGATGTTATTTGAAGCATGTAATCTGTACTTTGAGTGCATGTCATGTTTGTGCATATCTTGTTCTTGTAGCATGTTGTTATGCTGCTTGTAAGATGCCTAGTTGCTGTTTTGGACAGCTTGTCCTTCAAACTTGTTTCGTGTGTGTGTGTTGAACCATTGCTTCATTTGGAGCATGCTATACATGAAACTTGCTTGGTTTTGCATGTAGTTTCATCATGCCATGTTGCATCCATGTTTTGGAGTGCTTGTGATTGTGTTTTGCTTTCTTTTGCATTAATGCCATGTGTAACTTGTTCTGCTCATATCTTCTAGGCCGTAGCTTCGAATTAAACGAACTTTATATGTAACTTGACTAGAAAGACATGTAGATCATCTTGGTGCACTTTAACTTGCTGTTTATCAACTTTAACATAATGTTGTGTTCAGATCTGGACCAATTTCGAAATTTGCATATGAGGACTTACCGAAATTGTTATATGTTGTTTCCGGCCTCATTTAAACTTGCTTTGATGTGTTGTTCTTGTATGCATCATCTCTTGCCATGAGTAGCATCATTTAGACTTGTCATGCATCATACTTGGTTGAGCATCATGCCATGTTTACGTGTTGTGTGTTTACCATGTTGTTTGCTTCTTTTCGGTTGTGCTTCTTCTCGTTAGTTCCTGTCTCGTTGCGATCGTGGGGATTCGCTCGACTACGCTTGGTTCGTCTACGTGGCTTCGTCTTCTTCATGGACTCGTTCTTCTTCCTAGTAGGATTTCAGGCAAGATGACCGTTACCCTGGATACCACTACTATCTTTGGTTTGTTAGTTGTCTCGATGCTATCGCTATGTTGCGCTACCTACCACTTGTTTCTCAAGCCTCCCAAATTTCCATGATAGTCTCTGACCTTTTTCACCATCCCAGCAAACCGTTGTTTGGCTATGTTATCGCTTTGCTCAGCCCTTCTTATAGCATTGCTAGTTGCAGGTTGTTCCATGTTGAGACATGGATATCATGGGATGTCACAATATCTCTTATTTAATTAATGCATCTATATACTTGGTAAAGGTGGAAGGCTCGGCCTTTTGCCTGGTGTTTTGTTCCACTCTTGCCGCCCTAGTTTCTGTCATACCGGTATTATGTTCCTTGATTTTGCGTCCCTAACACGATGAGGGTTTATGGGCCCCTCTTGACAGTTCGCTTTGAATAAAACTCTTCCAGCAAGACCCAACATTGGTTTTACCATTTGCTCAACATAATAACTAAATATGATAATAAATTTGACGCATAGGGAGTTAGCGCTACCCGAGGTTCGTTATTCAACCTAATACAGGGGGGCCAGTGTTGATGGTGTTGGTCCCAAACGGGCAGCCTGCGGGGCCACCTCGGGGAAACTCGAGGGCTGGTTTTACTCGTAGCTTGTCCCATCCGGTTGTGGCCTGAGACGAGATATGTGCGGCTACTATCAGGGTGTCGGCACGCCGGGAGATCTTGCTGGACTTATTTTACCATTGTCGAAATGTCTTGTGCACCGGGATTCCGAGTCTGATCGGAGGGTCCCGTGATGGAGGATTGTCTCCGCGGATCGTGAGCTTGTCATGGGCTAAGTTGGGACACCCCTGCAGGGTTTAAACTTTCAAGAGCCGCGCCTGCGGTTATGTGGCAGATGGGAATTTGTTAATATCCGGTTGTAGTGAACTTGAAGTAAACTCAATTAAAATACACCAACCGCATGCGTAACCGTGACTGTCTCTTTTCGGGGAAGTTCGAGAGGAGAACACGGTTGGGTTATGTTTGAACGTAAGTAGTTCAGGATCACTTATTGATCATTACTAGTTTGCGACCGTTTGCGTAGTTTCTCGTCTTATTCTTGTATTCGTAAGTTAGCCACCATTCGTTGCTTAGTCGCTTGCTGCAACCTCACCACTTGTCCATTCCATACCCATTAAGCTTTGCTAGTCTTGATACCCATGGTAATGGGATTGTTGAGTCCGCGTGGCTCACAGATTACTACAACAACAGTTGTAGCTGCAGTAATGCGATGATCCGACGTGAGAGCGATGTTTACTTGTTTTGGAGTTCTTCTTCGTCGTCGTCGATCTTGGGATAGGTTCCTGGTCGGCAGCCTGGGCTAGCAGGGTGGATGTCGTTTGAGTTTCTGTTTGTGTTACATCCGTAGTCGGATGTTGTTCTCATGTATGATGTTTGATGTATTCATGTGGCATTGTATGCCTTTTGTATGTATCCCCAACTATTATATAATGGTACGATGAAATGATATCCACCTTGCAAAAGCGTTGCAATATGCGGTTCTATCCTTGATGGGACCTTCGAGTTCCTTTAGGATAGGGTCGCATATTGGGCGTGACAATCGATCTCCCGCGCGACAAGTACAACGTGAGCGACGTCTTCAATGTCAAAGATCTCTCTACCTACCATGGTGATGAAGATTTCGATCCGAGGTCGGATCTTTCCCAAGGGGTGGAGATGATGCGGAGCAACCCAAGGTCATCCCCATGGACCTACCTACATCTCCCACGACACCACTTGGACCAATGACAAGAGCTCGAGCAAAGGCTATCGAAGATAAGGTGAACTCGCTCCTCTCCGAACTACCACTTTCTACACATGAGACATGGCTACTACCTGAGGCGGAGACCCTATGTGTGATTAGGTGCTTGGAGGAAAGCCATGGAACAGCTACACCCAACGGACAAGACGACGAGGACACCAAGTACAAGGACCAAGAGAAGGAGTTGCCAGGAAGTCTCCAGCCACTGGACGGCCGAGGCTTGTCGGACGTCCGACGCCTGGAGCATCAGCCAGCCAAACAAGTCCCAGCTAGAGAACGCTCCGGCGGTCGGACGGCCAACGCCGACCGGACGTCCGACACGCTCCTGCCTTCGGACGACCGAGCCCCTCCGGATGACCAGCACCACCATCATAGAACCAAAACGTCAGAAGTATGGAGACCATCGGACGACCGACGCCCCGGACGTCCGACGCCGGCCGGAAATTCGAGACCGACCATCCCGAGCCAAAACGTCGGACTTCCGACAAGTACTAGACGTCCGGACGCTCGCGAGACACCGAACGACCGGTAACTGTTCGGACGTCCAACGCCTGTGTGTTGACAGCGTATTGGGCCGAGACCCATGTACCCCTTCATCCACTTAGACTATATATACTCCTCCTCTTCCCTCTTTCTAGGGTTAGCATTGGTTTAGCTCATACTTGAGATAGAGCTTTGCTCATCCATCCGGATCTACTCCACCGAGAGAGACCGCGGCCTCTACGGAGAAGATCCACCTTGGATTCAAGACCCCTAACAGGAAGACCTTCAAGACCTCCTCACGGAGAAGAACTTGCTACTTGTATCGTCCCTTGTTGATCATGGATCATGTATCTCTTTGTGTTTCGAGGATCTAGCACATGTGTAATCGAATCTTGTTGGTTTGAGTGATTTCTCTCGTTTTCCCCTCGTGTTTCCCTTCGTGCTCTTCATAGGATCCGATCCAATCGTGAAAGATCGGCCCCTAGGGTTCCACCCTACATCACCATGTCGTTCAACCCCGAAGATCTTGTGTGCCTAAACATTCAAAAGAACCGCTTCCTGGAACAACGAAAGTCAAAGGTTCTACCCCGAGTCGATGGTCCCTTTAAGGTACTACAACGTATCAACAACAACGCCAACAAGGTCGACATCCCCATCAACATGTACTCCATAAGTGACACCTTCAACGCCACCGACTTAGCCTCTTTCAATGGCACATTTTTTATCTGGGAGCGGATTTGCCCCAGGAGGGAGATGGTGTGGAGCACCCTGTGGACATCACCAACAGCTACACCTCCAAGTGGATCTTCTACAAGAGCTCATGCACGTGCTATTCAAAACAGGTGCCATCTCTCCTCTTTGAGCTTTCTATGCATTTGAATGAGATATGGCTTCTACCTCAAAGTGGAACTCTATGTGTGCTTAGGCACAATGGCATTGGCGCTAAAGAAGCAGAGAAAAAGGACTACCCCTCGGAGCAACGATAGTGGAAGAGGAATCGTGAAGATGAAGGCAAAGAAGGTCAAGCGAACCAAGTGCCCAGGAGGTCCCCTGGAGTCTCCGGACCAACCTCCAGCCAAGGGTGCAAACCTTTTGTTGCCCCCCAAACCCTGCCCCAGAGGTGGTCGAGAGACTCCGTACCACGGAACCCATCCAGACCAACCTCCCGGCAGGGTGCAAAGCTACTAATGCCCTCGACCCTCCGAATCATGGACCCTGCCTGCAAGCAATGACTTGGGTGCAGCCCGTGTATCCTCTCCTTCCCACTTCTCTCTGTGGCCTAGACTATAAATACTCGCCTCCTACCTCCTCACTAGGGTTAGCAAAGTATATTAGACAAACTAAAAGAAGACTTTGCTCGTCTAGCCTCTCCATTGGAGATCTAGACCTCTAATTGGAGAAGAATCCCAACGGATTATCAAGACCTCCTTGAGGGAGATGATCCATCTTGGATTCAAGCCCCCATCTCCCTACTTGATTGGGAAGAACCTACACTTGTTGCTACTTCCCTAGTTGCTATTAGATCTTATGTATCTTGTGAGGTTTGAGGAGTGGATGTGTAATTTGGATCTTATCTGAGTGTTCTTCTTAAGTCTTGTGTCATCTTTTTCCACCTCCAAGTTGTGAAAGATTGGGAACCTAAGGGATTGGCCGTACATCACCTAGTCTAGCGAGGAGACATTTCGGTTTTCATCCAGTTTTCCTCGATATAAGTAGCCTATTTTCGATTCTTCTTTTTTGGCACTCACTTTTATGCAATGCATTCCTCATTTCAAATGTTCTTGTAATATCCTTTTGTAACCAATGTAATCAATGGATCATATCCTTTTGTAATCAATGCAATTAATGGATTTGGCAGCTGTCCTGCCCACATTCAAAAATGTAAAATGACAACCCACTCGGAACAAGCCAAGCTTTATATGTCAAGCCTGTAGATCTTAGCAGGTCTTTGATTCCAGAGAACACATTTAAGACATAGTTTTTAGACCATATAGAACATTCCTGATAACAATCACCCCTTTAATTATTTTAGAGCATAGTTGGAATTAACATTGTTCCCCAAAGGAAGACATTATAACAAGCTAATGAATTAAGGACAGATCAACACAGTATCCTGGTTGAACCAAATAAAACAGACTACAATAAACAGATCAGGTATTGTTCCGATTACATGGATACAAAAGAATAGACCAAAACATGCATCTATTATCCGTCAACATACAACGCAAGTATACAAACAGAACTAAATGTAGACCAACCACAAATAGTGTACCATCTGGATTTGCTATTGGCGACCCTTTTTATCCACTCTTACAAGGGTGTGCATTGTCGTGGCAAGGGTGCCACGGATTTTGCAAGAATTGACACACATCATCTGATCTTGAACACCCACAGTGGCCAGACAACTACGATGAACCAGAAACTCCAAACGTTTGATAATGACACCACCAGCTTATCTGATAGTTGGAATTGAGGAAAAACAGAGTATTTATCACTTGATATTGCCACAGCTCATGAAGTTCCAAAGGACAGAATCATGGAAACTTGGATACTGAACAACATGATATTACGAAGTCAGCTGAGACTACGAGAATCAAGATGTACTCCCTCCGTTCCTAAATATAAGTCTTTTTAGACATTTCAAATGGAATACAACATACAGATGTATGTAGACATATTTTAGAGTGTAGATTTACTCATTTTGCTCCGTATGTAGTCATTTGTTGGAATCTCTAGAAAGACTTATATTTGGGAACGGAGGGAGTACAAAATTATGAAAAGGACAACAGGACAGTGATATATAGAAATGGGAAATAACAACGTACAACTTGTTTCTTCACTCCAAAGATTTGAGCAGACGGAATAAGCCAGCCGCTTCCCTTATTCGTGAGAACTCTATGCAGAATGCCTGTACCTCAATGAAAAGATCTTGAACTGCATGTAGAAAACCATGCACGACCATAACTAACGTCTCATGGCATTTAAAAATCATGAACTGCAACCACTTCAGCTGGTGACTTCAACTAGCACTAGCTGGCCCAAAACTAATTATTTAAATACAGTTTATGCTTCTTTCACTAAGAGGGCATCTGCGATTCCCAGAAAATAGGTCAGCTCTTGTCAGAAACAGGGAAAATTTCTACGAATCAAAGAGGCCGTAAATGCAGAACAAAGAAAATATTATTTCATGTAAAAAATGAATACGAGATTTATCTAACCATTCCAAAAGAGAACTCAGCTTTACCTAACCATGCAAACAATTAGCACATGGTTTTACAGATCTACCCAGTATCAACAACATTTCTAGCCACTATGATTTTTCGTGCTCGGAGGCACAATATGGAACTTGATATCCACTTCATCCAAATGGTTTTTAATCAAACTCTAATGGTAATTGGCCAAAATCAGGTAATCACTAGCTGAAAAATCACTCTATTATGCACGATGATAAGAATGGAAAATCAATTTGATCAAATCAGTAAAAAAACATTTAGAGAAAATGATAAAGCATTTTAGTACAACATGCAACAACAACAAAGCCTTTAGTCCCAAACAAGTTGGGGTAGGCTAGAGCTGAAACCCATAAGATCTTGAAAGCAACTCATGGTTCTCGCACGTGGATAGCTAACTTCCACACCCCTTTCCATGGCTAGTTCTTTGGTGATATTCCAGTCCTTCAGATCTCTCTTTACGGACTCCTCCCTTGTCAAGTTTGGTCTACCCCAACCTCTCTTGAGATTATCAGCCTGCTTTAGCCGTCCGCTATGCCCTAGATCTTTTGGGGGCCTAAGCTGAATATGCCCAAACCATCACACACGATGTTGGACAAGTTTCTCTTCAATCAGTGTTACCCCAACTCTATACCGTATATCATCATTACAGGCCCGATCCTTTCTTGTGTGGCCATACATCCATCTCCACATGCGCATCTCCATTACACCTAACTGTTGAACATGTCGACTTTTAGTCGGCCAACACTCAGCGCCATACAATATTGCGAATCGCCGTCCAACCTGCCTTTTAGCTTTTATGGCACTCTCGTCACGAGAACGCCAGAAGCTTTGGCGCCACTTCATCCATCCGGCTTTGATTCAATGGCTCACGTTTTCATTGATATCACCATCCTTCTGCAGCATTGACCACAAATATCGAAAGGTGTCCTTCTGAGGTACCACCTGCCCATCAAGGCTAACCTCCCCCTCATAAGTAGTACTAAAACCGCACCTCATGTACTCAGTTTTAGTTCTACTAAGCCGAAAACCTTTTGATTCCAAGGTTTGTCTCCATAGCTCTAACTTTCTATCAACCCCTATCCGACTATCCGACTATCATCAACTAGCACCACATCATTGCAAAGAGCATACACCATGAGATATATCCGTGTATATCCCTTGTGACCTCATCCATCACCAAAGCGAAAAGTTAAGGGCTCAAAGCTGCTGTTCGAACACTTGTCACAACATTATTGTACATGTCCTTGATGAAGGTAATGTACATTGTTGGGTCTTTGTGTTT
Organism: Triticum dicoccoides; assembly: GCF_002162155.2. Taxonomy (NCBI): domain Eukaryota; kingdom Viridiplantae; phylum Streptophyta; class Magnoliopsida; order Poales; family Poaceae; genus Triticum; species Triticum dicoccoides. The sequence goes on from NC_041388.1 coordinate 212,092,072, forward strand.
TTCTCCAAGGCCCACCACATGACATTTCGAGGTATCTTATCGTAGGCCTTCTCCAAGTCAATGAACACCATATGCAAGTCCTTTTGCTCCTTGTATCTCTCCATAAGTTGTAGTACCAAGAAAATGGCTTCCATGGTCGACCACCAAGGCATGAAACCAAACTGAATTTTTGTCACGCTTGTCATTCTTCTTAAGCGATGCTAATGACTCCCATTGCATGGGTTCTAAATTCCATAAGGTGCTCTATCTTAGATATTTTATAACTAAATGCAAAACCGGCAAGTAGCTAAAGAAAATGTGCATTTCAACATACTGTACGAGTACAGGAATAAGGCTAAATAAACAAACATCAATTACCTACAAAGATGTGCAGTGCAAGAAAGAATGTCAGATAGGACTGTGGAAGCATAGCTGTGCAATGATCATTTATATTAAGTAAAAGTAGAGGTGGGGCAGCAGGGGTACAGTTCTGTTATCATACTCTTGAATCATTATGGATCAAGAAGGCAAAATTAAATAGTTAATAATCAATGAGAACTCAATAATATAAATGACAGTGTATAGATTAAAATCTCTGTAAAGCACACAGAACATGCTCACCGTTAATAATCTGATTTCGGATGAGGCTCTGGAGGAAAACACAAACCAATCTCACCAGTCTGTTCTGCATGTACTTATCCTGCAAGGGAAAATGATTATATGTAACGAATTTGGCGATATTTGAATCTTTACCAAGTGACATGACCATTACAAAATCATTAGCCTCTAAGCGAACAAAGATTTTCTTATGAGTAGACAATGTTTAATAAGTACACAAATTATTCATCAGTGATGCAAAAAGTAGAATAAGAGCTGCCATACACATGGGTTAGCAAAAATAGCTGTCAATTATGCAAGCATTTAACTCACAAAACAAGACAGTGGCTTATTCAGTTATTCACGTGGGCAAAATAACCTGAACACAACAGTAACTAACCACATCCCAATATGTGCATAGACAAGGAATCATTAAATATATTAACTTACATAACACAACAGCCTAGCCACTTTCGAAGCATTCAAGTAAGCGCAAAGACAGAAAATATAGCAATAACCTCTCCTTTGATTTTCTTTTTCCATGGAAAACAAATTTCAAACGGTTCAAAGAGAATGTCCTGAGGCCGATGACAGTAATAGTGAAATAGAGGGAGTGACTGAATAAAAGCTAATCAACATGCCAAGGTTTGATATCCCCATGGGAAAATGCAAATAAGGTTAAATTGTGTAACTATAGGCTCGAATCTTTACCTAATAATAAAGGAAAGAAGATTTCATAGTTCTCCATACGTTGATTTCTTGATATATTTTTACTATTCAAGGTGGTACTATCTGTTTCGCTGCGTTCGATTTTCCTTTTCCTATATGTGGCTGATTCGCTCAGTTGGGCCTCGGGTCGGCCTATATCCATGCTCAAAATCGAGTCCGTTGTAGATTGATTGTACATCGAATCGAATAATCCCACCTTGCTTCAATGAATCGAATCTCACCGATTCAAATACGTCCCAGGTTATCCCTTGCATCAACCAGCCTCCTCAAGAATCAAGAAAAACACATGAGAACAGTGGAGAGGCCGATAAGAAGCACAGGCAAAGGCT
>NC_041388.1:212094184-212099455 GCF_002162155.2 Triticum dicoccoides
GGCGGGGCCAGAAGAGGAAGGCGCACGGGAGACAAGGCAGCGTCGAAGGTGGTCAGTGGAGGGTACAGGGGCTCAAAGTTGTGGCGCAGGTTGCCGACGCCACGGCTACAGGAGGCGAAGCCGGCGCTCGGGACGACCGGCCAGGGGAGGTGCTGGCACGGTGAAGGGCTAGAAGGCCGACGCTGCGGCTACAGGAGGCGACGCAGTCGCTCGGGAGGCCAGCCTAAGGTTGTGGAGGGTGTGCTAGCAGGGTAAAGAGCTTGCCAGCAAAGCTAAGGAGGTGTGAGGCGCACGATCTCTGCGTGGCTGTGCAGTGCGTGTGTAGCGGCGCGTGAGGGAAGAGACGAGGGAGGGAGTGAGGATCGGGCTTTTTTTTAGGAAGTGGGGATCAGGCTATTTTTAGAGTGGGAGCTAGCTCGGCCTGGTGGGCCCGTTCCCGAAGGCTTAGGGAGAGAGAAAAGATTTGGTGCCGGCCCAGTCAAACAGAAAAAACAGTTTCCATATTTAAAAAAACAGAAAACAAAAGAAAAAACAGAAAATGGAAAAAGGAAAAGGTAGGGTCCACAAATTACAAAAACATCCATAACTTTATTATAAATTACAACACAGATGTTTGGAAGGTTTGAGTTTAATTCAAATTGGCAACATGACAAGTAATACAAAAACCAACTCACACAAACATCCATAACTTTATTACAAATAGGTATGGGCTGTTATGACATTAAAGGGGAGGAGGCCGTATATATGCACGTGTAAGATATATATTTTCTATGCAAAGCTTTTTTCTACTCCGTGTGTGCCTGATCAGAGTTAATTGCAGCTGATGGTGGTTTCTTTGTGTGGTGACACGAGTCACATGACCAAACACGGCAGTTAAGAATGCGCAGGGAGGCAACTTGGGGGCTTGGGGCGGATCGCACGCAACTGACTGGTCGGCCTTCATGCGGCCACGATAAATAGATGTATAAACTCTAAATTTGTGAGGTCTGCTTGATATTATGCATTTAAAGTTAGCGAGAATTATATGTGCAAGCAAAACCCTATGTGCACATGAAAAAGGAACATTTAGCTTCTCGGTTTCGCCAGGTGTGAAATAATCAATCCGCTATTTTTCCATTCATTGATCGAGGGGATTTAAGAGTTTTGTTACGTCATCGTACACCAGAGAAGGCCCATGAGTTATTCAATCTACTTTTCCTTTCAATTGAGGAGATTTAAAGGTATGAAGTTTCTGAATATTGTAGGAAACATAAACCATTTTTTAAATCCTGAAGAGTTTTTTGAAAATGATGTACACTTTCAGAAAAACGCAAACAAAATTTGAAACAGGAACATCTTTTAAAATTCACAAACATTTTTTGGAAACACCAAATTTTTCATAAAAAATAGCACGTGCCAGCATAGTCTTTTATTGGCACATGCAAGTTACCTCCGGCAATAATTTGTGGAGTCCCTCGTTCTGCTCATGATTCTCGAGACAACTTCCTTATTCTCACACAACCTCCTTATTTCCAGAAACCCTTAGAGACATATAAAAACTGGTGTGATTTAGTATAAAATTCCAAGATGGGACTGTTCCTATCATAATTGCAAGCTAGCTGAGCTGGTTTTATCTGTCAGCACAATAGGGAAGGTTCATAGTTCAATCCCCTCGCGCCCTTTATTTTTTTTCTGCTCGTCCGTCCGAAAGAAAAAGAAATACATGGTAGGTCCAGTTTGGCCCACACCAGGGATAACCAAAAAAATTGGGGAACTACGTGTAGAATGGACGGAACAAAATCTATACGTATATTTTTTTTCTTTTCTTAGGGCAGCTGCGTGGGAGCTACTATATGACGCTAGTTGCGTCAAATAGCGCGTGGGATGCACAACAGTTCGCTTCTGGGCCAGCCCACTGGCAGGCACCAAAATAACCTGTGTTTGCAAGGCATGAGTAATAATCCAGAAAAATGACGTGTTGAACGAACACATGACCTTAAACAGTGGCGGCGCCACGGTAGGGGCGACTATGGTCGGCCGCCCCGGGTAGCCGAAATCCCGTATATGAATAATACGATTCGTTTTGTACTCCACGGTCACGCACAAGCCCAGTAGCAGTCCACATCCCCAATCTGCTAGCCCGGCCACACCCCAATTCTCAAATCGAGCCACGCAGCCAGGGACTAGCGAGACTAACCTAGCCGCCACAGAGCTCTGCCTCGGCGGCGGCCCGGCCGCCGGCCACCGGGCACCTGGTCCAGAGCCAATCCATTTCCTTATGTTGTTGACCTTCATTTTCTGTAGGTAGTCCAACTCCAAGCGCAATCAGACAATCAGCAAGTAGTCCAACTCCAATACTTGTTCCAAGACATACTCTATATTGATATCCAACTTGTTCACCAAACAACAACCGCCGTCAATGAAGAGTACTGTAGATCGGAGTGATCCAACCTGAAAACACACGAACATAGATAAACACGAACAAATCCGAGCAAATCCACCAAAGATAGATCCGCCAGAGACACGCCTCCACACGCCCACCGACGATGCTAGATGCACCACCGGAATGAGGGCTAGGCAGGGAGGACCTTATTCCATCTTCAGCCAGCCGCCGCCGTCCCGCCTTCCAAGCAGGACAATAAATCTCGAAGACACATCTAAAAACGGAACCCTCTCACGGGTAAAGGCGGGATCCATGACACCCTCATGGCCCTAAGACCATTGGAAACAAGGCGGAACGGCGACAGCGCCGGCGGGAGGCAGAGATCCCTAATTTTTTGGGAGGAGGCGGCCACAAGGTAGGATTCCCGAAGGTGCTCTCATGTTAGTAGTTCTCTATGACATTCATGTTAGATTTTGTGATTTTTGGTGCAACATCGCCTAGCTGTCAAGAATCTCAAACTGTTCTTAATCATTGGTTATGTTAATTTTTGAGTGCATCTAGCTTCATATTTGAATTTTATGAGTTTTGGCTCAGCGGACTTGCGTTTGTCAATCAAATAATTTGTACCTCAAATGTTCCGCCCCGGCTAAGTTCAATTCCTGGATCCGCCACTGACCTTAAAGACCCGACCATGTGCCGCTAGCCACGGCAACAAACGCCTACTGCTAACCAATGGCCAGCACGAATATTTAATAACACAGTGCAATGTTGGATTTAAAATATTTTTTGAACTTTTAAAAAATATGAATTGCTAAATATTCTTGGAAATGTGAACATTTTTTGAAATTACGAACAATGTTTTTAATATCCTGTCCATTTGGAAAAAAAACATGAACAAAATTTGAAAAACATCGATTTCTGAAGACATGAACCTTTTATCAAAACCCAAATATTTTTTTAATTTGTGACCAACTTTTGAAAGTGGAACATGTTTTGAACATTCCGAACAATTTTATAAATTGTGTTTCTAAACGCGGACATTATTTTGAATCTGTGAACATTTTACTAAAACAATAATATATTTCAAATTTTGATTATTTTTTAAAATACAAGTTTTTAAAATCCCAAACAATTTGGTAATATTTATGAATCTGAAAAAAATGGAACGAGAAAATAAATTAATTTTCCAAACATTTTATAAAAGGGGAAGACAATATTGTAATTCAAACATTTTTCGAAAATTTGACAAAAATTCAAATTCTGAACTTTTTTGAAAATTTTGAATTACAAAATAAGGTAAAAATTAAATTAAATTTGGACGGGAAAACAAAACGGGCCGGCCCAGTCTTGGAAACCTGGGCGAACTCCGACTATCTACCGCACAGGGCGAGAAATAGGCCTTTTGCGGCTACATGGGCAGGCAAATAAGTGGGCTGGCTTCCGCTGGGCCACAGCATGTGAGGGCCAAGACGAAATTCTCGATTGCTAAAAAAACAGACGGACGCACAAAAATTTAGTACCACCTCGGATAGAAAAATAAATTTCGACGGTGAACGGATGAAAAAACTGGAGAAACGCACCTTGCTTTATTAGTAAAAAAAAGGTATAGATATAGATTAGATTAGAAGAACAGTGAAGAGATGGACAGCACGCCGACGAGTTAGTTGATTGACTTGTCAGGAGTTAGTGAGAAAATACTAGAAGATTATGTATTTATTTCATACAATACTAGGTATAATAGGCCAGTAATTTCCCCATGCATGCGTTTTAGTCTATGAAGCAGATTTTTTTTTACATAATCACATTGTTTTGCTGCTTTGATGATTGATTTTCGTACATGTAAACAACCATGTAGTTATTTACTGTTAAGAGTTCATGCACAAGCAAAAGGTTTCACTTAGATTCATCATATTCTCTTAGTTGTTGCCTCCATTATTTACTGTTGGGAAGCCTGAATTTAGTGTTCAAGGAAAAGGCAATGTACATATGTTTTTGGATAAACATATGACTACAAGTCAGAAGTTGTTATAAACATGCAACAGAAGATTTCATTTGCATCAAGCAAACAAACTTCAAATGTGCATGTCACTTACTTCTGGATACCCGTAACTGAATCCTCCCCCCACTTAGATTCATCATATTTCTTAGTTGTTGCCTCCATTATTTACTGTTGGGAAGCCTGAATTTAGTGTTCAAGGAAAAGGCAATGTACATATGTTTTTGGATAGGGTTTTTATCATTTATGCCACTAGTTGTGTCCCACTACTCAGTTTTGCCATTAGAAGTTACAACTGCTCAAAAATGCCATCAATCCATGAGATGCTTGCTCAAAAATGCCATTAGATATCTCAAAAATGCCATCGTTATGTTAGATGTTTGCTCAAAAATGCCATTAGACATTGTTATTTTTACGTCAAACCCGTTGACCATGTTCTATGACAAAAATAAGCCTAGACCCACATGTCAGTTCTCTCTATCTCACAATGATATGTGTGGCCCCACTTGTCAGGAGTAACCAAACGAATAATTTTATAGGAAAATAAGAACGCTGTTGTGATCAAGTGGGCCCCATACTTTATTGTAGTGAGATAGAGGGAGAGCTGGCATGTCGGTTTATAGGTATTTATGTCATTATGACATGGCAAAAGAGATTTGAGATCACAATAATGGTGTTTAGTGGCATTTTTGAGCATGTGTCCAATGAAGCGATGGCATTTTTGAGCAGTTGAAATTTCTAGTGGCAAAACTGAGTAGTGGGACACAACCGGTGGCATAACTGATAAAAACCCTTTTGGATAAACATATGACTACAAGTCAGAAGTTGTTATAAACATGCAACAGAAGATTTCATTTGCATCAAGCAAACAAACTTCAAATGTGCATGTCACTTACTTTTGGATACCCGTAAC
>NC_041388.1:212099834-212105235 GCF_002162155.2 Triticum dicoccoides
CTATAGTTGACCTCTTATGTGCTTGCATCAGTTTTTAGAATGTGATGCAAGGTGGACATCACTGCCACCGTCTACGAGGACAGAAAGGAATATAAGCGGAAATACATGTGGGGTATTGTGCTGAAATAAAGGACGGAGACAAATGTGTATTGGGGAGGAGGGATGGGCTGTGATATGTTTTCTTCTCCTGTTGCAACGCACAGGAAACTTCAAATGTGCATGTCACTTATTACTGAATTTCCACCACAATAGTTGACCACTTATGTTCTTGCAACAGATTTTTTATAAGGACGGAGACAAGTGTGTATTGGCAAGGATGGATGGGCTGTGATTTGTTTTCTTCTTCCGTTGCAACGCGCAGGCATTTTTTGCTAGTAAGTATTAACACAATATCATGTAACCATCAATTTGAATGAGTTATTCTGCAAATATACGTCATCGCTCCGATTAATTATGTCATCAATTTCTAATTGAATGAATTGGAAGAACAAGAACAAACCTTAATGTTTTGACAAGATTGAATACAATTTGAGATGTATTCGTGGACAAATCCTGTCGGGAGTTCAACCGCAGTAGTAAGTCTGTTTACAACTTCCATCGAATGCAGGCTCATCTCCATGTGCACAAGAACATCAAAATAACTAAAAGGAGGAGGATCAGTACTAAGATAGAAGAAGCTGGCGCAGAGGCCATCACAATTTCACGATAACAGAACATGCCTGAGAAAAGAAACAGACATTACCCTGCAATGTCAGGAGAGTTCATAAGCTTCGAAAGAAGCTCTACAGCAATGAGTGGATTATGCTCAACAAGGTCCTGAAACCATAGAAAAATATGTCAGACGAAATACATGAAAAGTGTGAGGAGATCAATATTGTCAAGAGTATACATACTGGAAGTTTCTGTGGAGTCATCCCACAGTGATAGACTAGCTTAGAGTCCTTCACCAATTCTATAACAACTTGCTGTGAAAAGCTGCGAATAAATTAGGCTTGTACCATATGAAAATATGTTGCACACAAATGAATGTGTTTGCACGAGAAAAAAGGGTGCTGAAAGACATGGTGCCATAGCATTATCCAGCATCAGACTGAATAACTTGAAGATTCAAGAGAACGCAAAGAATCTTTGGAAATACTACAGCTGCATAAATATTTATTGAAACACTCATTTCTCCCTAAATTGATATAGCAGAAATACTAGAATGGAGCAGCGAACCTCCTGTTGAGCAGGTACAAGTGGACCTTTTAAGGCTCTGGCAATCAAATCACGGATCGCAGCCCCACGACTCGTTTCAGCACACATGCTATAATCCCATAATAGCTCATGATTGTTGTCAGGATTCAGCCACTGTAGCTGTATTTTCAGAGCAAGTACAGTCATATTAACAATAGAACTGGTATGAGAATACAACTCTTGGCTGAATATGTTACCTCCCCGTCAAGTATATGAAGTCTTGGGGGGTTCGGCCGTATCCATTGGGGACCCAGTCTTCCCCATGATTTTTCTTGGAGTAAAGCAACAAGAGCAGAATCTCTATCATCAGAAGTAGACTTTTGTTTGCTTCCAGGCGCTGATATCCTAGAAAATGATGTGATTTTAAAAAGTAACAAGTTCATAAGGAAAAACCCAAGAAGAAATAACAACCAGCACATTCTAACTTTGTGGAGACAGCTGAGCATACATACTCTGATGAATTGGCACGACTCTGAGGTATATCTGGATCTGGTATAGCGCATCTAACAGTAGCGCTTCTGAAACTACTAACTTGAGGCTGAGGCTGTACAATACTCCTGCAGAATTGCTTCTCAAGCTGTTCCCGTGGCAATAAGGCCTAAATAAACAGATGACCCTGAGTTAAGAGGCCGTTAATATTGGAAATAATCTACATATAGTTTACATCAACTATATTCAATTAGTTCCTTTATTAAACAAAAGTTTAACGGTCTACCTGTGATGCAGCAACAGGCCCATTTACGTAATCTACAGCTGACTTTTGCAGCACCTGACAAAATAGAGCACCGCCGAACTTAGCATAGATAGACAAACTACACTTGTCGACAAGGATAAATCAAGAGATAACTATATCAAGGCCCCACTGGATATTTGATTATATCATAGGTATTTTACGGACAAGTCAAAGAGCAGAAGAAAAGACCTCATTGTTATTGTCTCCGCTGGCTGAAGTCAACAAAAGTTGGACAAATGCTTGTTCTGATTTATCTGATGATTCATCACAAGCTGCCTGTTGATAACAAATATCAAAACTTCAAGAATGATAAACAGCTAATCTAATGCCACCAAGCTGAAGGGTAATGGATATCAAAAGGTATTCAATTTGGCAGTTCTTCCATTGTTGCCATCACATTTTTTTTCAAAACAAAGTTATATCCACTGGTCATAGAGGCAAAGAAGCAGCTGCTTCAAAACTATAAAATCATGCTGAACTATGCACTTGGACAGGTTGGTGTCAACTCATGAAGAGTAGTGCAACCACAATTCACTCGTTCGAATAAGATTGCGCACAATCCCCATAAATTATCCAAATTAACTGTTCTAAAAGATCAGGACGCTTCTACTTGCCATAATTCCGTAAACAGAAGAATCCCAAAAGAAGCCATTGATCTTACAGTGTAAGGCATTCAGACTAACAAGCTAAGCTAGACAGGGCGAAATTATATGTTGTGGCCCAAGAAGAGATCAGCAAGAGCTCAAACTATTCTCAGTGTTGGATAAGAGACTTTGATCTGATGTTCAAAATATCAACTTCTGGAGTTCAAATTCAAAACTCAAAAGAACGGCCATAAAATCCAATGGAGAAGCTAGAAGCAACATCAAAGTTTATATTTTGGGCTACAGTACTAACATGAGGACTGAAATGTAAGGATTCAAGGGTCCTTATGTTAGAAGCTAAAGCCAGATATTGAGTAAAGGGAACCTGGCAATATTATAGAAGGCGGAAGACAAAGTGCAAACTATAAGACTAATTTCAAGGAAGGAATCCAAAGTCAAAATGGATTCAATAACAAACAATCCTCCAATTCACGCAATCATTTCCCTGAAGGCAACACATGAAATTGCAAATGAAACTTGGTTGCCAGATCAGAAACTATAACAGACAATAATACATCAATGTGTTATGCTAGCGTAAAATATCCCTTAACTATAAGCATAAAATTAGGCGCTCACTTAAGCACGCCTGGGCGCTGCGCGGAGGCAAAATGCCTCACTTTGGCTCTGGGCGGTAGAATAGGTGGCCGGTGAGGTGCTTTGGTGGTGATGGCATTGGGTAAGGAGAGGCAACGGCGGGGGAGATGTGACCGGAAGACTGATGCGTGTCTGGAAGGCAGCAGGCGAAAGAAAGAGATAGGGGAGAGCAAATGGACAGTTCAGATTAGAGCATGTAGACGGTTCAGATTGGGTTGGCATGATAGGGTTCCATAGTGGACTTCAATGGGTCAATGCTGTAGAGCTGAAAGATGCTCCGAAAAATAAATGTGTGCCATATCCGTACAAAAATGCACCCAGCCGCCCCTGCTATCATGTCCGCACAAACGCCGGCACCGCGTCGAGCTAGGCGCTAGGCAGAGGCAAAATGCTCGCCTAACGTCTTGCACTCAATTTTTCTTTGACTATACGACAATAAACTATCAAAAACTTTATGATTCGTGCCCTAGCAATCATAAACATATCAAAGAACCTTTGCAAGTTCACATATTTATGTTTTATGTATGTTGGAGGGGGGAAATGGAAGTTTGTCCATAATGATCTAAATCACACATAATTGGAAAACAAGGTTTTGAACTTACATTTAACAGCAGAGGAACATAGGGATTTACTGGCTGTGAGGAATAGCTCTGATGAAGAATTGCAAATGCGATTAGACGACCGGTTGCATGAAGCATTTTCTTGTCCTAGTAAAATAGATAAAATAACACATCAAACTTCAAACTCCATTTGTTCTGTGAAACAAAGGAGGTAAACAGACATCTCCATATTAATTACTATTACGAACAAGATACATTAGTAACAAATTCTTCAAAAATTTCAAACAGACATTACAAAGTCTGTCAGTCACTATATGTAGCAGCATCCAGCTTAGGTGAAACACCTTGATGGTTGCAATGTTTTAGAGGCCTACAGGTGCTATGGAACCACTGTTCAGGATATCAGTAACTGGTACCATATCAGTCAGGGGCTGATAAGGGATTAATCAGCGAATCGACCATTTAACTGAATATATCGGTAACCCATTTATCGGTAGGTTAACTCGGGTCATATCTATATATTTGAGGCTACATAGCAACATGCAATGTACTGAATGTCTAAATATGCAATCATAGGCTACATAGCAACACGGAAGAGTGTTACCTTGATGTTCTGATGATGTCTAGAATTCTAGATATACATATAAGAGCAGCAGCAACAACAACAACACAGCAGTAGTAATTGTACATCACTATCTAACATCAAACGAGAGCAGCACAACAACAATACTTCTTGTACATTATTGACAAAGGAGAGTAGTTTTGGGCCAAAATATGTGCCCAGTTAATCGCTCCAACGATAATTCAGTCTGACAACATATAAATCAACTTATCAGACCGATTAACTGGGCCTCCCAGTTAATGGGCCGAATAGGCCTTTTCTCGTATCGGAGGGGGGGGGGCGATATTTGTAACAACGTATGGAACGATTCAGGTCACAGACTTTTTAGATTTTTACGTGGGCAACTTGTTGGGATTATTTTTTATGATCCATTAGTGCGCTTGAAGAAAAAAAATTAATACATAAGATGGTAATGAACTGTTTTAGCCTCTTATTTTTCCTTTTCACTACAAGAAACGTTTGCAAATCTTATGGCATCCTGAGAAGGATACCTAAGCAAACAAATCAGACACAGCACACTGATCACCAAGTATTTGCTTGATTCTACCATGAATACAAACCCCTGCCGTGCAATGTAATACAAAATCTCAGCGGTGCTATATCTTTAGAAGACACTGTACAGCTATAGCAGTAAACTCCAAATGGAATCTCAGACAGCTAGTAAACGTATTGCCATCTACAAATCCATTAAAATTCGATCCAACTTTGAAACAGGAGACATAGTGACCTCCGAGGCTGCAAATCTTCGCAGATCGTCAGTTAATCAAGCCCTTGTTCGTTCGAGGCCTAACCCAGTCAAGTGAAAGTGAAACTCTCAGCCACCCTGGGCACGGGAAAACGCACTAAATCTAACCACCCAGCACAAACACTAAGCAAACCAGACCAAACAAGTGCCGATCCATTCCATCGCAAAGGGGTCTCCGACCCAATCTGGCGAACGAAGCAAGCTAGCTCTCGCATCGCGGGGAGCTGGATGAGTCTCGCGGGAGCGTACGAGGGGGAAGAGGGCGGG
>NC_041388.1:212105549-212106862 GCF_002162155.2 Triticum dicoccoides
CGCGGAGGCGGCGCTCGCGGGGGAAGCGCGCGAGGAAGTCGGCTACAACGTCGGCCAGCGGGCGCGCAGCGGATGCGAGCAGCGCCAGGAGGCCTGCCCGCTCCTCCGGACGCAGCGTCGGGACGGGGGCGTCCACCGACATGGCCGTCGCTGTGGCGATGGTCGGCGGCGAGATTTTTGTAGTTTCGGGTTTTCCCCTCTCGGGTGAGAGATTCGGGGACAGTGGGAGAGTAGGCGACTTGAGGATGTGGATCGGACGGGCTGTGAATATGGCTCTGTTTGGTTTGAGCCAGCGCCAGCCTTGCCAATCGTTGCCTTGCCAAAATATTGGCAGAGAAATCGATCGCCCATGGCTTGCCAAAATATTGGCAGAGGAATCGGCCGCTCATGCCTTGCCAAAATATTGGCTGAAAATTGAACTAGAGATCTTATGGAGGTGTGGTCGTGCCAATTATTTGGCTTGCAACCAAATGGATACCTAGAGTTGGTCAACTACCAATATTGATCCAAACAACCCCTATTGTTTTTGGAATTCAACCCGGTCATATATGAGATATAAAAGCTAGCATCATTTAACAAGTATTAATGTAACACTCCGGATGTAACTTTCCCAATTTGTATTTCAACTCTTGCCGTTTCCGGCGTTAAGTTATATTTATTTTTTCGGGTTCGGGTCCTTGTCTCCGTGTGTTGTTATCGTTGTCATGCATCTCATATCATGTCATCATATGCATTGCATTTGCATACGTGTTCATATCATGCATTCGAGCTTTTTCCCCGTTGTCCGTTTTGCATTCCGGCGCTTCGTTCTCCTCCGATGGTCATTTTTAGCTTTCTTTCGTGTGTGGGGACTAAACATTTACGGATTGGACCGAGACTTGCCAAGCGGCCTTGGTTTACTACCGGTAGACCGCCTGTCAAGTTTCGTATCATTTGGACTTCGTTTGATACTCCAACGGTTAACCGAGGGACCGAAAAGGCCTCGTGTGTGTTGCAGCCCAACACCCCTCCAATTTGGCCCAAAACCCACCAAACTCTGCTTCATCATCTAGAGCGTTCGATCACGATCGCGTGGCCGAAAACCGCACCTCATTTGGACTCTCCTAGCTCCCTCTATGCCTATGTAAACACCCCTCCGATTTTCGGATCTCCTTCCTCCCCGAAACCCTAAAAATCGTCCCCGCGCCACGCCGGACAAAAATCCTGCCGACGGACATGTCCGGACGCTCCGCCGCCGCCACCCCGGGCCAATAGGCGCCCGCCACGTGGCACCCGGCCACCGCCGCCGCCGCCGCCCGCACGGGCCCGTAGCC